>NC_056468.1:900000-984136 GCF_008729295.1 Plectropomus leopardus
AGAGCACTACAGTGTCTGTGGAGCAGCTCCAGACTTCAAAATCACAAGTTTGAGATTTACTTCTCTGGTTTCTGGCTTTTCGAGAGGGTAGCCATGTTCATAAATATTAAACAAACTTTCCCAGGCAATTAAAATAACATATTGTAATCCTTTATTTAGCTGGTGTTTCTCTTTAATTCTGAGGAGTTTGCATGTTCCTTTGACCCTTGGAGCTGTTTTGTCAGGGGCAAAGCTCATGTCAGGGTCTCCAAAGACAAAGTGGTCCCAGAGAAGGGGCCACACTAAGTGCAATTCGCAGACCTTTGACCCATGGGACTCGGCCAGGCACAGCCCAAGACACAACAAGAGGCCGCCACCTGTTGACCTGGTTGGTCAACAGGTGGCGGCCTCTCCCCTCTCCCAAGGAAATGTCCTATCTTTGGAGGAACCAAAACTGGTCCAGGAGGTGGGGTTGTATGAACTAGAAATGGTTTAGCTCATATCTAGGCATAGCATTCTGAAGCCAAATTCCTTGAGGGTGTGGACTCTGGCTGTTTTCAGATATGCCCAGGGTTAGAGGTGCTGGGCGGCTGTGTGGATAATCACGAGCCCCTGACAGTGTTACTACAGTGAATTTTTCTCTGGGGAACAAGAGGGACGCCTCTATGTGATTGCCAGTCACTGAGAGGAAGTCACTGACTGTTGTTTGTGTTAATGCACCGAGCAGCAGCTAAGAGTACCCAGCCCTCTTGCAGTGTCTGGGTGGTGTCCTGGAAAAGATACCAAACTGCCGACTTTATAGTTCTACTATATGATGACCTAATACTAATGATGAAGAAATCTGGAGGGGAGTGATTGGGAGGAACAGCCTGCCTGTTTTTGAGTGGTGTTTAGTTATTGGACTTATGTGCTAGCCATGGATTGGCCATGACAAACACCACACTGCAGAGGGTGGTTCATGAGTGTACTTAGCAACACAACATCTTAGACCAAAGATTACTTACTGACGATCTGCAGCTGTTTGTTGTGGAAACGCAATAGATGAGAACAGCAGAGCTGTCAGCTGATCCTGATCTGGTGGCTAGTTGGATAAGATGGTGGGAAGGCTGTCAGACAGATCTGGTAAACCCAAATGTGTAGTGAGGGTGAACCAGGAATGTCTTGCTGAGGCCCCTGTCCATGAGACCCTCACCCACTACCAAGAAAAAAATTAATATATCCTTGGGGAAGCTGGAGACATGGAATCCAAGTGGGCCGTGTTCAAAACCTCGATTGTGTAAGTGGCTGCAAGGAGTTGTGGTCAGAAGGTCGCGGGTGCCTCTTGTGTCGATAACTTAAACCGTCTTCTGAAGCAGCAGACAGGTACTGGTTGGCCTGATGGCCTGCGACTAAAGTGATTGCCAAAGCAAGAACCAAGTGTGTAGGAGAACTTGAGGAAGGCTATGGAAAGGGACTTTTGGTTGGCCTCAAGGAAGTTCCAGAAAACTGACTCAGGAAGGGAAAGCAAGGTTTGGTTAAGGCTGTGTTCACCAGGAGAGGAGAAGTGTTGACCTTGACTAGGGGTATTTTCAAATGGTGAAATGAGCACAAACTCATACCCTGGGGAGGAGGCAGAGTCTGAGGACTCAAAGGAAGCCTCACCCATATCCTTGGCAGAAGTTTTTAAGGTGGTCAAAAAACTCCTCAGTATTAAGGTGCCACATGTGGATGAGATTTGCCCTGAGAGTATGAAGGCCCTGGTTAGGCTGTTTTGGCAGACACGCCTATTCAGCTGAGGTTGGGGACAGAGTCTGTGGAGCGGCAGACCAGGATGGATTTATTAATTTGGCAGACACTTATCCAAAGTCAGCCCCAAATGAGCTACAATCTAAGCCACAATACTTTGAGGAGAAGCCTTCGAGAATAAGCGCGACAACACTCAGTTACTGTTCCAGAGTCTCAAGGTTGCAGGTGCATCGAGATACACGTGCCTTGCAAGCAACTTTCAAAGAGATAGAGAAGGATCGGGAGAGAGAGACTGAGAGAAAGAGCATATCAGGTAAGTAAGTATTTTTTTGAAAAGGTAGGTCTTCCAGCAATATTTGAGGACACCTAACCAAATTTGAATGACCAAAAAAATCGCAAAGTATGTAAAAGAAGGTCTAAAAATCATGAAAAAATGCACAGTATTCTCTGATCTGAAACGCTGGGGGCGTGTACGCTGGAGGAGCGGAGACCACGTCCAATCGCGGGACTATGCTAATGATGCTTCTCGTTTTTATACTGCTACTTTTTCAGGGGCAGGGTTAAGCTGAGTGACTCCAGTGTGTCATTCATTTGTAGATAGTAGTGAGTGAGAGAACTCATAAACCTGGATGAGGTCTATAGGCAGGTAGATGCTGTGCTAGTAGCTACACTATAGGTGACCATTAGTGACTTGAAATTTAATTAAATAATTTTGTCACATGAAATCTTATAAGATACAAATCCAGTGAAATGTAACATGTGAGCAGCAAAATGGAGCCAGAGAAGAATAATGAAGAATGGAATGATATGAGCAGTTTTTGGCTGGTTGAAGACCAGACCTGCTCTTGTTGCGTCATTATGCATCCTGTCTTAATGTTAAGCTAGCCATACCATGTCCTGACTCCAGCTCCTTAGTTAACAGAGATATGACACTGATATTGATCTTCCCGTCTTACTCTTAGAAAAAATAAATAAATAAACATCAACAAAAGAGAATAAGCCTGTTTCCTTTTACCTTTTTAGAATAGCCAAAGCCAAATTTACCACACTGAGTGCCCAGCCAGAGAATCATTCTTTTTCTTTCCAAATATGTTCTTACTGTTATTTATTAATCACTGAAACTGTGCTCAAGCAAAGTAAAAACAAGTTATGTTCAGCAGAATATTCACACAGCAACCCACACAGACCCCAACAGTCCTCAACTTTACCCACTACTGTGGTATTATGTGAAACACAGTGTGGTGGAAATGCTGAATAGCTGATTTTATAAAAAACAAAACATTAGACAAAACACCTTGCATCATCTGTAATATGTAAAGTAGGTATAAATGGCACTACCTTTATGTGTATGACTGTACAGGAGTGGAGTGAAATTTCATTGGCACTTAGTGGGATATGTAGGAATTTGTTATTGTGTTATTCCTGAGCGGTACACAGCCCACACTACACTTCACAAAGGGACTTGCATCCCCTAACAATTCAGCTGTGTTTATCATGTAATATGGTTTACATGAACAATTCAGTGTAAAATCTCATGCAATAACTTAATTCACAGAGAGGTTTCCTTTGTCCTTTTCCTAAAAGAGGACTCCATTTCAACACATTGTTTTCCATGCAAATATGATCACACCTGTGCACCAGAGATCTTAATTAACAAGATGTCATGATAATCGAATAAGGTTGAGTTACACGGTTTTACCTGCAGTTTGTGTTCCTCCCCTCATGAGCTATCCAGGCGATTGCCAAAAACTGAATGCACCAATGTCAAAGTGCTAACGCAGAGAGTACACTTGTCATAAAGTAATTTTTTTCTTGAGAAATAGTGTACTTTGAGTCGTCTGAATACTATAACCCTTTAACTGCCAGCTCAACTGTTTGGTACAATTTGCGGATCAGATACGCAAGGCTCCTATTTTTGCTGTTTATCAAAGTTCAGCCAAATTTAAAACAGAGCAGACAGGAAATCAGACAGTGCTACAACATTAAAACATTCGGTTAATTTTCAGAATAAAACACTCCATGTTTACGTCTGATCGTATTTCACTTAACTAAATCAACGGAACGTCAAAATGAGCAGATCCAGGCCTGCATTCATCGGGTCAAAGGTTTTCGGAGGTCATTACTGGCAACATGGATGAGGAGAAGCCAATTTGGGAGGTGGAAAACCATAAAATTAATTGTGACACCACACATCTTTTTATAAGGACAGCCACAGAAAGGAAATGGCATGGAGCAACTTATAGGAGTTATGGGAGTGACTAGACATCACTGTAATTAATCCATGAATTGACTGGAGTTATTACTTCTTCTTCTGTACTGATATAATGCGCATGATTCTGTAATTACCGCGGGAACTCCTCGGTCTCACCACTCCAGCTCTGCTGTGTTGGACTCAAAACGCAACCAGTGGGGATTGATGGATGATGGAGCACGGACCAAAACTGCAGTGGAGCCGTATCGCAACGCACATGCAAGAAGTGGAAATCCGGGGTTAGAGAGGTAGGGGACTCATCACTTGTAATCCCAATAGCCATAAATGATGTGTACATGAGCAGCCTCTAGTTTGAATGCTAGAAACAAACTTCACAACATCTCATCCAACCACAAATAAAGGTATTCTCTCTGTATTATGAATATCCACACTTGACGGTGGAGCAAAAGGTCTGATTTAACAGAAAGTGTCAAGACTCGATGAATCATGTGAGTAGGGATATCTGTGCACACACTGCTCAAGGTCACTAAAGATGTTGCACTCGCTAACATAATGTAATGGATGTAGTTGGGAGAAGAATGAAAAAAAAGAGCCTGAGAGAGAAGCTCAAATCCTGTCAGGTTGAAACGCTGCTGGTAACAACACAATATAGGGAGCATGAACGTGCCTATAGCGTGGGTGGGAAGGGAGGTGGATGGATCAAACAAACCCAGACTTTCGTGTAGGAGTCTGGTGTTTGCTTCCCATCTGAATGTGATGTTCTTTTCTACACATTACCCTGTGCCTACTTTGCCTAACCCTAACCATCCGTGCCAGCATGTGTGTTGGCATCCTGGTGTTGGTTGCCATGTGCTTTTGTTGCCTAAACATAATGTGTATGGTGTCATCCCACCATGTGCATTTACTGACATCATGGTAGCGACATCCTGGAATGTAAATAGCAGATGCAGAAGGACACCTTAAATGTAATATTTAAACTACGTCAAATACAAAGCTGCAGTATGTGACAACTTGGAATGAGAGAATTTTGGACATACACATAATACAGTTAACAAGCCAATTATGCTAACAACGGGTCGGAAAAGTCTAACATCTTTTGACAGCACAAAAGCTAGTGGCTTCTAAGGGACAGCCCTAGTGATTACCCAGGACTCCCTGGAGAGCTGTGGTAATACTAAATAGATTTTTTATCAGTTGCATTGTACTTTCAAATGCTACATGTTCACCAGTCCAGAATAAAAAGGGGAATAGAATCAAGTGAATACCATGATTTCAGAAAATGAATGGTGTTTTTCTTGTAAGACCAGCTATAGCAAAGCTGGAAAAGATGAGGGATATAGAGCAGAATGCCTGTAAAGACATGACAAAATGGCGGCAGTACTGAAAATCCAACCCATTGAGAAAAGATGAGCCATATCAATAGTTTTTTTAAATCTCCCAGATGCATCAAATAGTGTAAACCTGTAACTTCTTAGAGGCCTGTGCTGAGTAAGTACTTCAAGAAGCCCTGAGAAGGATGATTAGAATAAAGGGATGATATGGTCTCCTACCAGTCAGACGTGCCTCGAAAATATTCAAAGGGAGGATTCCAGGAGGGTTTCTTATTCAATGCTCAAACTAAATCAGCTGGCTCCTTTTGACTGAATGAGTAGTAGCTCTACAATGAGCTTCCTCCAGATGCCCTAAATACTGTCTCTGAAGGTGAGCCCAGCCACCCCATGCAAACGGTCTCCTCAAACCTACCAATACAACTTTAGTGGAAACGGCAGAGAAGGAGAAGCCTTCCCTTTATTTCTGCCAGAGGTCTCTGAAGTAGTTGGGAAACTCTTTAGCAGTAAGGTGCCCGGTGTGGATGATGTTTGCCCTGAGATACTGAGGGCTGTGGACATTGTTGGGATGTCTTGTCTTACATGTGTGGAGGTGGTTGACGAGGGGTGATGGCTCTTATTTTAGAACAGGGGCAGGAGGTTTTGAAGCAGTTGTGGTGTTACAATGTAGCCTACCTAGGAAAGGTTATGCCTGTGGGTCCTGACCGATTGTGACCATACAGTGGTTCACTGTACTTGGTGTAAGCATGACTGTTGATGTTGGTGGAAGATAAAAGTGGTGAATGTGTAACCTCACTTCAGTGGCTACTCTTCAGTGTCCTCTAGGATATTTCCTGAAATTAATTTGAGCAGTTCTGATTATTGCCACAGTCTCTAGGAGCTCTTAAAGAACCGCCAGACTCCACTTTGAGAAGTAGTGTTATAAGTTGTGGGTTGACAAACCTTATAGCATCCATCTGATGATATAGATTTTGTCTTTCCATGTGCTCCTATGAGATCACGCAAATCACAACGACATGCAACAACTTCCATGCTCCGATGCACATTCGTCTAGCATGCGTTCATAGTAACATAAAACCAGAGGGTTTTTTAGACCAGGCAGTCACATTTTTAATATAAAATATAAATATAAATAAATATTTCAAAGAATACCCCTCAACACCCTGATATATATAGTAATGAAACAAGAGACAAAATGAAATTGGACTCATTACAGAGGCTGAGATGTGACAAAAGTCAGTCTGACACTTAGAGGGACATGAAGGTTCAAATGACAATTAGGACATCTGGCTTAGATGTGGCTGAGGTCATGACTGTTCATCATTTTCCTGGAACGAGAACAGAGAGCTCAGCCCTGACAACAAATCTCCCCTGTCTCAACACTGATCTATTTTTACCTCCATTACACCCCAGACACTCTCTTTCCCTTTCTGTCTCGCTTTCTTCATCCCTGAGAGTATGGATTGCATTGCTCAGCAAGCCGGCACTGGCTTTCTACAAGGTGTCATCTCAGTCAATGAACTTGATCACTCTGCAGAGTTTGTGATGTTGGTGCCTTTTGGAGAGTTTTTCATGCAAAATTCCTTTTGTTCGGTGTGTTGGCTTATTAACTAATACCCCTTTCCCACAAGAATTATCGCATGCACACAGGTTTTTCAAAGACAGATAAACCTGCTAAATATAAGTGAGTTGACTATATTCCCACGACTGGTAAAAATACATTATGTGTGTGTGGGTTGCTTTGTTGGTGTGTCTATGTGATGTCACAAACAGGCTGGAGAACAGGTAAACAGTAGATAGCAACAGGAACAGAGGTCTGTGGAAACTTTCCAATGGTTTCTTCTGTTTATCTTACTTATCCAGTCTCTCTTTTCTTCAAGGTGTAGATGTATATGGATCAGTGTTTTACTGAGGAGGAGGAGATGGGTGGTAATTATTGATGGCGCACCATTGCATTGCATTGCCTCGCTGGTTAAGGAGCTGAAATTAGTATGTTCACATCAATGCCAATCGAAGCCTGAGGCAATACAATTTGTGTCCACTGTAGAGTCATTTAATCCGGGTATGAATGCCGATCATTCACATTCTCATTGCATTAAAAGCCAGATGTTAGCAGGTGTTAGCAAGTTTTTTGTGCAGTGGGAATGAGGCTTTACAAATTAGCTAGTGTAAGGATTGGCCCTGGGTCAGCCCAGCTCTGCTAACAATGGTAAAGGGAGCGTATGCTAGCCACAGTCATTGAACTGGCATGTATTGAAAAATTTAGAGTAATAATGCTGCAAGTCTGAACAAAAGATGTCTCTGTGAGATAAGTTCAACAATTAATATTTGCATAGTCCACCACATAAGGTAGCTAATGTTACACGATGTTAACATTAAACTGGCCATACTAACAGTAAGCTAAGGTTCATACTAGAGGGCCAGGCACTCATTTGCTTTGCTGATTTGTGATTTTTATTGCCACCTATGGCAAAGGCAGAAAGACAGGGAAACTATTCCTGTGCTGGGAGGGGATGCCAGTTGTCTCCTGTTGGCAACAAAGTAGGAAATGGTGTGGAGTGAAATGGTTGCCACAACTACCCAGCCAGGTACAGCAGTCGGCCAACAACTGCCTCAGCTGCTTGACTAGGACACTGGATGGTGCCTCTAAGCATTACCTTTTTAGAGATTTTTAAGATGTGTTCAGACTGACAATACAAATTTTAGAGGCAGAGCAACTGCAAATTATGTCTGTAATTTATGGCATAATATAGGCATGGATATTTCTATATACCACTCTGTTAGCTACACAAAATTTGGGCTCAAATTATTCTCTAATGTCTATTTTGCAAATGTTGGTATTTCTTTTTGTAGTTGGTGTTGGACAGTGGTGGTGTGTGGCTGCAAGTCACTTAATGGGACAAGGAAAACAATGCCCCATCCTGTAAACTCTCCTCTTATCAACTTTGCTTGCTGGCCAGGTGGAGGTTTTTAAATGTAAACATCTTTAAACTTCGAGGAAAAAAATGGAGAAAATTTCGGGACGCATGACCATGTGGCCATCTCTTTGAGGTCAATATGTGTAATCAAATTATGATGAATGTCCCCAGTGGCACAAGAGATGGAGCCAATCAGAGCCTGGAGCACGTTCCTGGACACCACTGTCGACATCACTGATAACATCAATCAACTCACTGAGTCTGTGGTGGATTTAATTTGTAAAACAACAGAAGCAACTAAACCCCAAACTACAGTTAAATCAATCCACAAGCAGAGGGATTACCAGAACCATCCAGGACACCATGAACACACACACTGCAGCTTGTCTGGAAACAACAATTATTAAGCAGCAATGCAACTACATTACATTACACAAGTTAAAAGAGGTGACAGGATCCCTTTTCACTGGAGTTTTACCTTGTACTATATCATGTGACAATTGACTGACTGACTGACTGACTGATTGATTGATTGATTGATTGAAAATTGAGGAGGACACAACAGCGCAGGTTCAAAATGTTTCGTCACAAACCGAGTATATGACACACATCTGCTGCTTTGAGCAGTATTTCATTATTTGACGTCTGTCCGTTGACCCTTGTTAAATCTAAAACGCAGACTGGCCAGTGATAGCGCAGGATCAGCCAGCTCTGACAGGGTCCAAACACTACGCAGCTGTAGCCCATTGACTTTGGCTCTGTGGATTTCGAGCTAAGTGTTAAGCCCCGGGCATGTTGTGTAATAATGATACTTGTTAGCCCGAGAGGTTGAGAGGAGATAAACACTTTTTCCCCATTCCAAAACCAATATCAAACCCTGAAAAGTGTAGGGTTAGCTAGCTAGCTAAGTAGTTACTGAAAATATAGCCTTGTGAATGTATACACATGCTACTTTTGCTTGTTAATGACTGTAATAGTGAAAAAAAGACCGACCCCGTTTCACAGGAACAGTGGCGGGAAACAGGGAAACTTTCCGATATCTGGCCACACAATGCCATAACACACAGCCAGGTCAAAATCAGCAAAGTTTCCCTTTATTTTTTTATTGTCTTCTGTCAAGATCGCCAAGTGATGTGGGGGTTTACTTTTACACTGTGATTTGTACATAAGGCTTTTGCTTCTAAATATCTTTATCTTTTGAACCTGTTTTTGCTGCTGGGTCAGTCTGACATCCTGGATATCCTTCAAACACATACTGTCATAGACTCCTTTGTCTTATCATTCTTAAATCACTTTTTTGTTTTTCCAATATTTGATAATATTTCTTTGGGGAGGGCAGTTAGTGACATTGTGCCAGCAATGGGTGGGGCTTAGTAAATGTTCAATTGACTCTAGTAGAATTACAAACTGCAGACGCACTCTGTTCAGCGTAACCAGGCGGTTCAAAAGACTGTAACTTTGCAAGATACCAACTTTATTTGTCCAACACAGACTATAGAAGCCTCAAAGAAGTATCAGCTGAACAATAGAATGTATTTTTGGTTTTTCAATCCACAGGCAGTATGGAGAGCAGGAATGATCACAGCAGGCGTGTTTCCATCAACCCTCAAATCGCCCAAATTGAAATTGCAAATATAAAATACACCTAATGGAAACATGTCAATTTCTAAAAAAAAAAAAAATCTCCCACTCATGGTAGAAAGGTTTTTACACTCGCCTGAGGTGGTATTTCAGGCAAGTCAAAAAACCCATATTTTACAAAACTCCAATGGAAACACTTTTTGGGCTTTTTTAGGTCACATGATGCTATGGCTATGTGCTTGTCAGTAGGAACTGGCTCTCTCAGGCATGATGCAGCAGGAGCTTCTAGAGCTGTTACTGCATCACATAACTCTTCAAAAGTTGAGTGGATCATCTGAAAGATTTGCATTCACAATTCCTCTCTGAAATCGTGGACTATCACCTCTAATCCCTAATAAGTGGCCGCTCCCACGTATAAGGGGCTTTCCTTTCCATTATGGCTCCATAACATGCCTACCAAGGTTATTATCGTTAAAGAAAACGAACGAAATGACGAAAACTAGAATTAAAAAAACATTATCATTAACTGAAATAAATAAAAACCACAATTAAAAGAAAAAACGATAACTAACTGAAACTGTATTGTGTGTTTATAAAACTAACTAAATCGTATTGAAATTATAGATACAAAATCCTTCATTTTCATCTTTGTCAGTTTTGGATTGATTTGAAATCGAGCTTGAGCAATTTTACGTGAGCTGGCTGCACCATACAGCACATCACGTCAGTCACTTCTCGTCACTTCGCGTTTAGAGTTGGCTTCTCGTCACCACTCTACCTGGCAAAATGGCATCAAAAGTTGGAAAAAAGCGGCAAAGTCCTATATGGGGCTTCTTTGAATATGACTGCGAAACAGATAAGAGCAAGTGCCTTGTAGTGGAAATGGGTGATAAAATATGTGGATTACTTCTAAAGGGAAAAAACCCTACCAATCTAAAAGTCCATTTGAGAAGCTCGCACAAGAAGGCTAATCATGAGTGCCTCGACAAAGTGGCGTCTCTGAGTAGCTCCCCTCAAAGAGAAGCAACACACCAGCCAGGAGGTAGTACCAGGAAGGAGGAGACAACCATAATGGACTGCTTTCACCAACGACCAAATAGCTGCTGGTTAGTTAATACGCAGGAACGTCACAAGCGGGAAGATGCTCTCGTAAATATGTTTATTGAGACTGGTATGTCTACAAGACTGTGTGACTCAATTGCCTTCCAAAAGTTTAGCTTGTCACTCAAGCCAAAATTCAAATCACCCGGTGCTGCACGAGTGAATAACCTTATTGGAGCTAAGATGGAAAAGGCAAAGCCCAAATTAAAAGACATTATAAAGGACGTGAGGAAGCTGACTCTGTGTGGATGGTTGGAGCAAGAGAGGATTAACAGCATCCTTCATGGGTGTGTCAGCATGTTTTTATCATTCACCTGAAGGCCAGATTTACCATGCTCTGCTTAACCTACATCGACTGGAGCACCCACACACTGGGGAGTCCATTGCTCGCTGCATTGATGAGACATTAGAAGCATGGGGTATAGGAGAAGACAAGGTGCTGCTCATTGTGACAGACAACGGCTCCAACATAGTTAAAGTTGTGCGGCTGCTTAGAGGTAGAAGCCAAGTGCAAAGTGAGGAGTCCACAGGTGGCTCAGGGGCTCAGCCAGGAGATGTTGGAAATGGTCTGGATGAACTGTGGATCGAATCAATCAGAGTCGGAGGAGACAGACGAGAAGGATGAGGAGACTAGAGAGACGGGAGATCTCGGTGAGTGTGTTTATAGTACCACATTAGTCTTATTGATTTTTTAAAATTTGGATATTAAATGAAATGATATAAACTCTGGTTCGAGATTATAGCACACGTTGAAACAGCACTTTTGATATGCCGAGAAGACTGCTGGAGATCAGAACTGAATTTAACCAAGTACTTGAGGAGCTGGGCATGGACACGCTTCTCACAAGTGATTGGGCTAAGCTGGAGAACCTGGTCAGGCTGCTTGAGCCCTTTGCCATTCACACACACCAGCTTCAGTGTGACAGCCAGTCACAGCCGTGCCAAGTAGTGCCATGTCTGCTCAACCTTGAGGCACACCTGCTGACTACTACTGCTGCTGGGAAGCAGTTAGCTCAAGTGCTGCTCAAGTCCTTGCGAGAACGTTTTGCTGCCGTTCTTAACCCTGATTCCCCACAGATTGATGCTACACCAGCAGCACCCTGCCTACTGGATCCATGTGTTTTACTGGTTCTTCAAACACCAGACGTGGTGCCACTGAGGAGGGCAGCAAAGTCTTTAGTACAGAACCTGGCAGCTCAGTACCCAGCAACTTCTTCTCAGGAAAATGTCATTGCCACTCAAACTGAAGCACACTCCCCTCCTGCTGTCCTTCAGAAATGCCGCTTCCTTGCGTCCCGTGTGGAAGTCAATGTGTCATTGACAAATGAGCCTGATGGAGCTGACAGTCTGTTGACTGAAATGAAGAAGTATGGCGAAGACGTCAAACAGGGTGTGGTTAATGAGACACCATTGCAGTTCTGGAGATCAAGAGCGGCTGTCTATCCAGAATTTGCCCCTGTGGCACTAGATCTAATCAGTGCCCCTGCCTCACAAGCCTTTATGGAGCGCATCTTCTCAGTGTGTGGACTGTTGTCATCTGGCCTGAGGAACAGAACAACCACATCCTTGGAGCAGTGTGTTTTCCTCAAGATCAACAAGAAATTGTTGCTTGACTGAAGTACACCCATCACTCTCTTTCTCACTTTATGATGTTAATACAATGAGGTACTGTATTGTTAATCTACTGCATTGATATGTACCTGCATCTAGTTCTGAAAAGCCTAGTTCTTAATTTATTTTTGAGTTTGTAATTTTGGTCAAAAAATGACTCAAACCTGTAGAGTGTATTGGCTTTTTGAGTTTGTTCATGTTAGTCTCACATTGAGCTCCCTGAGACTCCTGGCTGTCAAGAATTGTGACACGTCTCATGAATGGGTTTATATTCTTTTGTTCATGTGTCTTTAGTCTGTTGGCTATTTTGATTTGTACCAGGTGGGCACACTACCTGTATTTAACCCCAGAAGCAGTGTTACACACAGTTTGCACATAAAGCTGCTATCCTGTGGACTGTTATGGTTGTTGTGGATGGTTGGTTGTTCAACAGTGTCTGAATACATTTTTTAAAACCGTATCTTTTGTTGAGTTAACTCTGATCTTTTTGAATCCTGCACCTGACAAATGGACCAAAATATGAAAAAACTAAAACTAATACTAAAACTAATAAAAACTGAACTAAAACCAAGCATTTAGAAAAAAAATGAAAAATAACGAAAACTAGAAAATCCACTATAAAAACTAATTAAAATTAACTGAATTAGAGGTAAAAAAAAAAAAAAAAGGCAAAACTAAATAAAACTAAACTATAATGAAAAATCCAAAACTATTATAACCTTGATGCCTACATGGCCTTGGATTAGAAATAATGATGGTTAGTGCGGTCGCTGCAATTGAAATAAACCTGCTAATGTTTTAAACATCCATCGCCATGCTTCTTGGAATATTAGAGAAGGAGAGGTCGCAGAACATCAATCAGTGGAAACACAGTCATCTTAGCACTGTGTTTTATCGACATCTAAATTCTAAAATACTGCTTAAGATTTGTTCAAATCTGTAATGGAAACCTGCCTAGTGACAATTAACTCTAATAACTTCAACGTACATATGACATGTGATTACTGTATAAATCAAGATAAATAAAAGTCCGAACTTATCATTTAATGTATGTTTTCTGACATTTTTCCAAAAATATAATCCTAAAACACTTGGTTAATTTCTACTTAAAACACTTTTTTACATAAATGTAACATTCTACAATTTCAGCAAGTCATCTATTGTTACAGGTTTAATTCCCAAGTGCTAGATAATGAATGTGTTTAAATTTCTAGGGTAACAATATTCATGTTCATACTTTTGGTGTCTAAAACAGCAGGAAGTAGCCCAACTCTTCCCATGGACTTTTCAGGGTTATTACACACATGACTATGGGTAACTCAACAGTGAAGTCACTAGATATTTCTCAGTCAACAATTCTAAACTATAAAAATAAAGTTGTGCAGAAAAAAACGTTTGAACCTGTTTTGAGTAATCCATTTGCCCCCTAATGACCTCATAGTTGCTGCCTGCCCCTCATGCTGAGAAACACTGGCTGTGTGTGCACTGTGAGGGCTGGAAGGCTGATTGGTGTTTGATGTTAATCAGAAAGAAAAAAGGGGCATTCAGGCTAAACTGGCCTAAGTTCGTTGAGGGTGTCTGTTATGTGTGAAAATGTTTTTAAAGACATGGACCTCCAAGTTAAGTTGGAGTTAAACTGTTTTATGTTTTATACATGAAGGTGATCGAAGCATAAAAAGAATGGTACTTAGAAAGGGTTGGTTTTGGGGGAAAGGGTTGGGTTAGGGCATGGGGTTGACTATTATAATTATAATAATGATCAGGGTCATTTTATAGAAAATAAATCTAGAAAGAGATACTGTAGGTCTGATTTCCAACCAAAAGGGTAAGGTAGCATTTTGGAATGAAACTGCTCAAAACCATCAGTGATTTTGGTCGGCATAGGCAGGTTTCAGTTGAAAGCTGTCAGACAAAGGTTACTGTAGTGTTACAAAAGGTATTAGATTGACTGGATTGACTTACTACAGTAAGTTAAATTGTTTTATGTTTTATACATGAAGGTGATCGAAGCATAAAAAGAATGGTACTTAGAAAGGGTTGGTTTTGGGGGAAAGGGTTCGGGTAAGGCATGGGTAAAGGGTGGTGGTGGTGGTGGTGGTGGGGGGGGGGGGGGGGGTTGGGGGTGGGAGGGGTGTCAGGGTGGCATAGGGAGGTTCCCCACCTGGTCACACCTTGTTGCGATCTACTTGGGGAAAACAGTGGTAAAACAAGGTACAGCACATTTATGGATGCTTTACACACACAAACAAAATAAAGCACATGTTTGCATCAAATGACAACACCATAGTTTCTAGGAATTAAAACACAAGTAAGATTCTACATGTTTTGGTTGGTAGCAGAACACTGGGTGGGTAAATCCCAGTAAAGAATAGCTTCCATAATTTAGCTCCAATGGAGGTAGTCTATCACTGATGTAAGAACAAATCAAAGCTGTTGGTGACTATAGCAGGCATTTGCTCAGCTCTTGTTCTGTGATTTGCACACTGTTACTTTATCATCATACTGATAATTGTAGTAAAACAAATAAAAATATCATCCCAGCCCTGAAAATCAGGTTGTCACTAACATCTCAAGCTCATGTTAAAAAGCATTATTGCAGTTTGCAGCATCATTTGTGAAATGCACTAAAAAGCGCAAACTGGAGCATAACACTTGAGTGGTTTCAGCAGGTGAGATGACAGTTTCACAGATTCAGCTTTGATGGGGATGTTCCAATTGCCACAGGCACTCAACTAAATGGACTGCAGACGAACAAGTTGCATGGACATGCATGGTGAGTGAATGACAGCTGTCTCTCACACAGGTCTTTCTATCTGGCAAAACAGCTTTGGCAAATAATTTGATCAATTTAATTTAATCTGCTGAAGCATCAGATATGTAGGACGATCAATTCATAGTATGGAGACCCAAAGTGCTCAATATAAAATTAATAAATTTTGAGAGAAAGATTCATGAGTAGTACAATATAATTTTTTCTTTTGTTTTGCTTTTGTTTTTTAAAAAGGAGCATGGGACAATGATGTTTGCACCTCCCTCCTCAGTGTGTGAGTCCCTGGTCTTGAGAAGACATTTTCATTTCATTATGCAGCAGAGGAGAGCGGAAAATATATAAATAACCATGAAATTGAAAATATAAAATCTATTTTTTAATACTCAGCTGAGTATAGTATCATGAAATTATATTTCATGCTTCTCCTTTCATAATCAAAGACAATACCGCAAACACTATTAACCACACTAAATACCATTATTTTAAAATGGTATTTCTCCAAAATCAGTTTTTTATTCGACAGCTTTTCATAACAGAATCATTGTAAGTCAATCATAACAGGCTGGGCAATTTTGTTATATGTTGTGTTGCTTTAGTTTGCAGTGAGCCAACAGTCAGTCTCTGTAACACATTCTGCCCTTTTGGCATTATGAAATAAAATAGTAATTGGGGTAATCAGTGTTGTAAAATAAAAACTAGGGCTGTCAAGCCATTAAAAAGATTAATCTAATTAATGACATTCTCTGTGATCAAGTAGTCAAAGAAGAGAACGGTGCTCCTATTAACAGTTCCATCTCTGTATTTTTTAAATGTAAATGTTCCATTCATGGGGCCAAGCAGCTTTGTCTCGTCTCCCTCCATCATGTTACAAAGCCACTGTGGCCTTCAGTGTCGCTCTGGGTCAAAGGGCACCACGGAATGCAATTTATCAGTTTTACATTTTATAATGGAATTTTTTTTTCTGTGATTAATTTATTGAAATGAATATGTTTTTTTTGACAGCCCTAACTAAAGCTGTTGGAATTCACTGTTGGCTAAGGCTTGCCCCCTTAGTTACTGTTTCTACGTGTAACACGGAGACACAAGGACCGACGCACACTTTGGCCAGTCAGGCTGACAGCACCAGAACTATTGTGTCAGCCTCAGTCCTGATCTGTGAGCGCTCCTGTGCACATGCTTTCCTGCTTAGCCAAACAGACTTAGTGTTTTAAGGAGAATTATTTTATTGTTGAGGTAAAGTAGGGGTACAAATGCACCCTAAGGTACTGGATTTTTATTGAAATGCTGAATATTGTATTTTTGATTGCAAAATGATTGAATTATAAATTGTCTGCCTATAATTGATTGTTTCTGTTTGTAAAGGGCCCTAACAGTCCAGGAGTCATGGCAGTGAGTATCAAGGTATGACAGTACCTTTAATATTAATCTGTGTGTGCCTGTGTTTGACTCAGATTACCATGTATTTTGTTTAATCCACAGACAAAGTGCTGGTGGCAGTTTATTTTTATATTATATTTAACATTGTTCATTTGTGAGTGATTCCCCACAGTAGCATGTCTCATCACTGCTCTGGACCGCAGATCCATGCATGTTCACATCATAAATGTTTTAAAAGACCTGGATACAGCCATGGAGGCAGGACCCTGTTCATTCCCATGAAAGCTGCTCAGTAGTGCATGAGGACTGAACAGATCAAATCCTTAGTAGTCAAACAAGTCGTTTTGAGGGGGTTTTGATGCTCACAAAAAAGGATTCACTGAATTACAGACATCTCTTTACAATATAAACCCATGGAAAAAAGTCTTTCTGGGCCCGAAACTCTGACACAGTAGTGTACAGGACCAGCCTCCACACAGTGGGAACAGACTACACAGTTGGTGTTGCCATCATAAGTGGGACTTTTTAAAACGCAACCTGTAACCCAACAAATGTATAAGCTATTTTAAATTGAACACTGTGTCTCCATACATGGATACACTGTATGTATGCCGCAGTGTAGATAGAAAAAACTGCATATAAATGGAAATGATGTGACAGTACGGTCATAGGGCACTCTCAAAAACCTCTAGCTAGCAAATACAGTAGATCTAATGTAAATGTGGAGAACACACTGATTTTCCCAGAGACGTGCCCTGCAGCAGAAGCCTGCTCGTTACATTAGTGAGCCTCTGGTGAATTAATGATAGAGAATGTGAAATTGATGGTATCATTCCAGTCCAGGAAGAGCTGTGGCAAAGGGCAGATGAAAACGCCTCCCATCAGAAGCAGGAAGATAAGGATGATGAACAGATGACACAGCCCTCTATAGCAGAGGAGACATGGAGGAAGGACCTTTGGTCAAGCACATGAGGGTCAATTACAGGGAGATCTGAGATGACAGGATGGGAGTGTGTCCCAGACACAACAGTGCACACTGCGAATATCACCCATCCTCACAAGCAATTTCACTGCATATACTAAATGTCTTACAGGCTTTTAAGGAAAAATACACCTCAACAGCTGATGGTGATGCATCTTGTTTGTGAGCTTTCTTTGCTGTTTAGCTCCATCTACAATCATCATTTTGCAATAATCATAATAACTGTAGTCAAATCCAGTAAAGGTGAGGTGATTTTCCACTGACAGTAGCCTTGAGATGAGAATTCAGTGCAGCTTTGTGTTGTTTGGAGAAAAGTCAATTTGTGTCTCATTTCTGAATGATTATGGTCATTTTTCTTTGCTTGTAAATTCTCTACAAAATGTAACTCATTAGAATGCGTGTTCAGGATACATGTCCAATCACTCACTGTGAATGGAGAAACATATGTGTGTGTGTTTGTGTGTTTATATAATATATAACATTTCAGCCAGTTAATACATAAGTACCAACAATACTATGTTGTAGAAAACTGTTTTCCTCAGCCTTAAAAAAAAAAGCCTGTATACATGTAATCAAGTAAGACTGAATATGTGGGGAAATTACTTGTTTTGGCAATGAAAGTGTGTGTGTGTGTATGTTGTCTCTCACATACATACACACATATAATGACACAGACAGGCAAGATGATAGAGGTAGAGGAGGCATTACCCCATGAAGCTCCTTCAAACGATCCCAGCACAGAAACAGGGACAGGACCATGTCAATAAACACATTGGAGAATTACCACAACACACACACGCACACAAACACACACTTCTCACTCTTCCAGGACTTGTTCAGGGTTTATGGTCAGTGTCTTGAGGTAGCACAGTTCAGCTTTCAACTCTGCTAATTTCACAGTTCTGTTTCATCTACTGGTAACTTACCTTTTGGTTTCTGGTCTAAACATACTGTTCCTTTCTTCTAACATTTGGCAGACTGCAGTAGATGCTGTATGATGGGTTTCTGCCCCCCTGACTCCCCATTACACCCGATCAGACCAACAGTCACCACCAAATCTGATGATCAGCATGAACTATTTACAAATTGGATACATCTTATTATATAGCAAAAGTAGAACTTATTGAACTTACGAAAATGCAAAAGCCACCAGTGCCCCACTGACCACTATGAAGTCCAGAATGTTCCACAGGTCTCTAAAGTAGGATCCAGGGTGAAGCAACAGGCCGAGGTCCACCATCTAAAGCAAACACAACACTTTCTTTAATTCTCTTCATTTGATTTTATTTGATGTTGTTTTACTTTGTTTCATATCCATAAAATTAAATGATTTTGAAATACATCAGATTTAAATATGGAATTATGTTATTAGGCCTTTAACTAAGTGAGTCTATTATATAATGTCTTATATCTTCAACATCTTTTCTTGATGAACCTATCATATATTAATATTTTATGGTTAATCATGTATAATACATTAATTTTTTTTAATATTAAAAATAAATAATTTAATATAATTAAATATTATTATACTTAAAAAAATAATTAAGAGGTCAGTTAGTTAGAATTATTTGAACTAACTATAATCATTGTGTTAATCAGCCAAACCATTAATTTACCTGAAAATAAAGTGGATTATAAATAAAAAGGGACAGTAATGCAGCCCAATGTTCTAAAACAACCATGGTTTCAGTGAGGCACTCACTGATGAACTTTCACCAAGTAGAAAATGTAATGAGTCAGCTACTCGATGCAGACAACTGAGAGTCAAACAGACAGTCATTACAGGTTACGATACAACTAACCTTGATCACCATTTCAAAAGTGAAAACACCAGTGAAGGCATAGTCCAGATATTTAAGCACCTGCAAGAGAAACAGAGAGAGGAAGAGATAAGTCAGTACTAAAGCAGACCACAAGTGCTGGAACGTATTTTCCTCTGTAGCCATGGCAAAAAATCATGTATGTGTCATTTTATATGCCTATGTTCTATATTTTAGACACCAAATTATTAAACACAGGAGTCAGTTAGGAGGGAAGTTAAAGTATCTTTGTCCTTGTCACTGTGGACATTAATTAACTTCATAAGGCCAAACTTCACACTAGCTGGGTTTCCATTATAGATTTGCGCAAAACTTGAGCTTAATTTTTGAAATGTCAATGAAACACAATCTCGAGCACGATTTCAAGAGGAATCATCAAAACTTGATGATCCGCTCAACTTTTGAAGAGTTATGTGATGCAATAACAGCTCTTATAGTGCCTGTTGCATCATGAGGGAGCCAGCTCCTACTGACAAGCACATAGCCATGATATCATGTGACCTAGAAAAGACTAAAAAGTGTTTCCATGTAAGTTTTGTTAAGCATGGCTTTTTCAAATTGCTTGAAATACTGCCTTATGTGAACATAAAAAGTTTTCTGGCAATAAATTGGAGTTTTTTCTAAACTGATGTGTTTCCACTAGAGAGAAAATGGGAATTTGATGTTGAGGAAAACATTGATGTAGAGCAGTGGACACAGATTTGTTTAAATGCAAAATAAAAGTTGATATAAACACACGTCTTTAAATAATATGTCAGAATTTCAATTTGATTTTAAAAAAAGTCCATTACTTGACAAATTCTGCAATGAAAGGCATATGTCTCCTTTGGAAAAATAAATCACCTCCAACCAACCAACCTTTAAGCTGTTGTTAGATCAAATATAACAGTTCTTACCTTGAGAGAGACTAACTTCGTTAAAACATGATTGTGGATATGATTTTCAAGACCTTTGGTTTTCATTATTTTCTTTCTTGAAAAACTTCAGGAGGTAATTTATAATGAACTGGGAATTTTGAGGTGGAGAGTAGGGATGAGCAGATATGATCATATTTAACATACTGTTATGTTTATATGTTCACTGACTGGTGGTTACTGAATATTGCATCAAAAATAAAAAGATGACGTAAAAAAGGTTTGTTTAAATGTAAAAGAGCTGCAAAAGTAAAAGAGCTGCCACAGAACATACTCTATTCCCACAAAACATACTGCCATTCAGAATTGTCCTATTTTTAAAAAACTGAACCTACAAAAGACAAAAAGGGACCTCTTTACATCTGCTGTAGTCTTGTTGTTCCATTATTCATCAAGTTGTTTGGGGGATAGACTTGCCAGGGGAGTGACTCCATACAACGTATTGCTTGTGGAATAACCTTTGCATATTTATTCATTTTCATTCATTTTTGTAATTTTTTAAATTAATTAAATCCTTTTTGTAGCTGCATTCCCAGAATTGTTTGTCTTGCCCTGTCTTTCTGTGGGTATCCCACAATCATAGAATCTAACTATGAATATATAAATGACAATAATTATATATTTAAAAAAAAAAAAGCTGAATATTAAAATATTTGTGTGAATGTGTTTTCGTATAAAGTACATGAACACTGTGTATGTCTCACATTGTTGCGAGGGGCATTCGTCCAGACGGGATCTTCTGCTGCCAAAGCGATGCTGCTCATAGCAATAACAACCAGGATAGACATCTCAAAGTAACGCAGAGTCACGATATAGTGACATAACCGCCGCACCCTGAAGGGAGACAGCAAGGACAGACAGACAGACAGACAGACGACAGGGGAACACAGATTACTATCTCTTCACTTTATCTTTGTTGACACTTACATATAGGTAGGGATGGGAATTGATTTTATTGATACCAATGCCATAATTGATTCTGCTTATCAGTCCACTTCTTCATTGATTCCCTTATTGATTCCTGATTATGTTTGCTGTGTGGGGGGGAAGCAAGTAGGCCTACAGTGTGTAAGACACTTGGCTTTCCTGGAATTTAAGCTCATGTTGCATAGAAGGATGTTCCTGTTTTCTAAAAAATTGTCATTTTACAGCCATTACAAGCAGTACTGTATTCATCTTTTTGAAATGAAGTCATTCTTTAGGCTGTTTCTTCTTGACTGCTTGTTGCAGCCTTCCCGCAGCATAGATGCATTAGTTGGAAGTTATTCTTATATAATGCACAACTGTAAGAAAAACATGCAGGCATTGATTAAAGGAATTGATAAGCTCTGAGGCATATGCCTCCGATGGATCGGACAATTTGGAACCTGTTCTCAACTGTTTCTAGTTCTTGATTCCCATCCCTTCACATCTGTCTAAAGCAAGGACCAAAATTAATCCAAGTTCTCAGTCACAAGACCTCCTTCAAGTAAAATATACAACAAAGACATACTTTGGAACCAAATAAATTTATACAAGTTCATATGGAAAATGAACACAGGTGGTGAGAATCAAACAAGTCAAGTGTCTTCTCTGATATAAATTAAGCAAGTAAGAAGTCCCCATCTCAAACAGGCTGTTTGCAAGCTAAGTTAACCACTGGAATTTTCGCTGTTAGCCCAAAAGCTGAGTGTATTGGTATAGTTAACTGACGGTGTGTTTCTGTCAAGGTTTCTGACTTCTCTGAGGAGACAGACACTGGCAGTAAGAGACACTGGTCTCTTGAGGGGGTGCATTTATTGCTATAGCTAGGAGGGAAGAATGGACAGTTCATCACAACCAGGCTGGACATTGGCAATCACTGTAGGATAGGACTGACTGATTGCTGGTACTGATGTGATAGGTTAAAGATATTGGAATAAAATAGCTAATATCCAATCAGTGCACGGTCTAACTTCCATAGAATGTGGGAGGCATGGAAGTGAAGAAATGGACAAAGGAGGTTGAGGTTGACTCACGGATTGGTCTGCCCAAAGATGAACATGGAGCTGTAAGGCAGGATGGGTTTGGGACCACTTTGACCCAGATCCCCCAGGCTCTTCTCATTCATGGGCATGGTCTCACAGTCAATGCTGTTCACTGGGAACAGAGAAAGTTGAATTAAAGCACATAGCCACACACTGGACCATGAAGTAGCCTCTGTCTTCACCAAATAAATTTTAATTTGGACCTTGTTTAATTCTTAACATGGTAGTCATCATCTCATTTGTCATAATCAAAACACCATTGGAGGATAAATGAGATCTTCTGCTCCACCTCTGCAGAGCACAGTCTGATATAATCACAGAATCCTCATATTTACTATTCAACCAAGGTTTAGCTGTTTTGATGTCCGTCTCCAGCTAGCAGTCATATGTTTTAATGGTTGGAAGTTTTGGATACAATCACACAAAATGTTTTAGCCCCTACTGAACTATCAGTATTCTGATTCAGTCTGTTTAAATTGGGGTTACCCTCACACACTGATATGAGGGCCTATGTCCACAAGTGCCAGCATATTTTTTTCAGCTCTTCCCAATGAGGAGCAGGCAACTGTGGCTACATGCGGCCGTCAGTTGAAAAGCAATATATATGGGTATTTAGTAGTACTGTTGAATGATTCAGGTCCAATTCTGGACATCTGAGTGCAAAGTATTAAAATTCGACATATTGTCCTATAAATATGCTTAGGTTGAAGGTTGAAACTGTTAATGTAGTTGGATTTTGATATTGATTGATCCTGGTATGGAGGGTCTCCCTTTTCTGTGGCTGTGTTGCAGAGGTTGGCCTCCAGATGCTGGAGCTCATGGCACACTTCCTCAGCTGCATCTCATCTGCAATCAACCCCGGCATATATTCTCCAGCTCCACTCGACATCGGTGTCAGATTGTTCAGCCTAACTCATGTGCCTTCTCCACTGAGCTCCAGCTTCCTACGGCCCAGCCTCTCGCCTCAGCATTTCGCCATTCTCTTTTTCCACAACTCTGGACTCGACCATCCTCCAGCCTCACCAGCCTAACTAGCCTCACCAACCTTTCCCCCCGGCTCGGCTTCTGGAAACTCCCTTTCCTTAATTCCCATTCCTCCCCACCAACAACCATTAAACCCAATTTTCATCCATTCACTCTGTCTGTTTGTTCGCTCCTGGGTCCTCCCATTTCCTCTGGTTCTCAGGCAATAACAGTGACAGCATGTTCTCATTCCCAGCTTGTATACTACTGCTGCTTTGACAGTGCTTTTGGCATTTACATTGCATTACAACCTTATGGAGCAGAAATGATTGTTCCAGGTATCAGTCAGACCCTCAGGTGTTGCCAGGGAAACTGAAAAACCTTAGATATTAAGTGACCATGTTATAAGCGGGATGATGCCTTATTTGTTTGCATTATTAGTTTTTTAATGGCAAGCGTGGAGGCATGAATTGTCTGACACACATCAGAGTGTACACTTGGTCAGGCAGTAGTCCTCAGGAATTTTTTGGGTTGTTTTTGGTGACTCAGCCTATAAACAGCTATTTAAAAACATGTGTAAAACAGTATTTATTGAAGGTGTCAAAACGCTGGTCGCCCTGAGACGGTGTTCCTTTGATTCTGAGCTGTGTTGGGTTCTTGTGCTTCTGTATCCCTATGTTCAGTTGAAGGGACGTGTAAGATTTTTGTTCCTTTATCAACTTCAGTATTTTGTCTTAGAAATCTTCATCAAGACCTGATGAATGTCTACATCTGACTCCTGATATAATTAGTTTATAGTTTAGTTTTATTTAGTCTCTTTGGGTGATTCTGGCTTGGATAATATCAGATTTCAGCAGCCATAACACATACAGCACACACTGCAGACACTCTTCTGCTTTGTTCACAATAAATGACACCTTCTCTGTACTCAGCGTTCTGCACCATAAAAAAAGCGTGTACTGACTTTGTATGAGGGTGGTCTCTCCAGGGGGGGAGGTGATGGTCACAGGAGGAATCTGGATGGAGCCTTGGCCTGCTCTTCTGACGTTCCTCTGGTTGTCTGAGTCCTCTGCTCGGTCTGGGGGCCAGGTGCTCCCCCCAGAGCCCTGCTGGGGGGAGATGGTGAGGGGATCTCCCCCTGGGTCACCAAACCTGTTCCTAGAGCAACAAAAGCATTTTAGATATTATTATACTGCATATTCTAAAATAATATCCCATCCTGATGGCCAGCGGTGAGCAATGATTATGCTACTTGCCTCCACTGTCAGTGACATTCAGATTGGTTTGAGAAAGGCTGATGGATGTGGCTAAACATTATAGACCAGCAGAAATATGTAACTGCTGTAAATTGATGTCAGAGGTTTAACAGTACATCCAAATACAAAATCTTAGATGATCGCCACATATTGCTTACCTTGAAAAACAAACTCCTCAACAGTAGTGGATGAAAATACACATAAATTCACATTTAATTTTACAGATTTTCATAATTTAGTTAAAGTTTGCACTATACTTGGCTGCAATACCAACAATACAAACTGGTTACAATGTACAACCTGCTATTAAATATCACTTAATCAAGTTTATTTTGACTTATTTAAAATGTAGGGCTATATCTCTCTACCTCTGATGTCCATGTTAGCAGCCTCAAATTAAATCCAAGAGTAAGAAATATAAACTAACTGTTTCATTTCAAATCTAACATAGTTGAACACAGAGTCAGAAAACCATCACTGTTTCTTCTCTTTCTTCTTCTCTAACTGAGAAACTGAAAGTGTAGTTGATCCCTGTTAGTTTGAGTTCAGAGACCTGGAAGGTCACTGTTCAGAAAAAAAAGAGTACCAACTATGGAGTGGTTGTGATTTTTACCCATGACTGTGGGTCTTCTCTCTTTCGTTGGACTCTTCTCCTTCAGCTGTGGATTGTCCCCTGGATCCATGAGTCCTCTGTCTCTTCGTCTCTCCACTGGCACCACTGTCTCCTCTGGAATTCCTTTCCCCTTCCCTGTTAGACGATCGTCCATCTTTGTGGCGGTATCTTCGCACTCCCTTCCCTCCACTGTTGACCGTCCCGTTGCCCCCTCGGGACTGCCGGTGTGAATGATGATGGCGATGCTCTCTCTCACTCATGACTCCTCCCCCTCCGCTGTCATCCATTGAGCTCTGATGATGATGTCTCCTGCCTCCCTCTCGGCTGCGGGACCTCTCGCACTTCCCGTCTTTCCCCCTGCTGCCATCATGGTCTTTGGAACTGCTGTGATGGACGTGGTGGCCTCCGTCCTTGTTGGCACCACTGTTATCATTTGTCTCCTCTCTTGTTCTGGCCCGATCCCTGTCTCTGTGGCGGTGGTGGCGGCGGGGCTGCTGAGGCATAGGAGGGGGAGGTTCGGAGGCAGTCTCGGCCTCCTCTGGCATACTGGGCTTGTGATGGTGGTGCTGGTGGCCGGCCAGGAAAGGCCCGTCACGAGGCTCAACAACCAGTGGCCGGTCAAGGTGAGTCTTCATGTCGGGCCGGATGTGGAGAGCCGAGGACCGGCGGAGGCGGTCCTCCAGCTCACTGTGCAGGGCTTCGCAGCTTGCCTGGTTCTGCTTCCTCAGCTGGTTGGCCCTCTGCTCCCACACTGACATGGTCTTCATTGACTTTTGCTGCTCCTTACTGGGGGAGGGGCAAAAGAACGAGACAAATCAAAAACACTGAGATTGGCAGTACTATAAAAATACTGTGGACATTATTTATACACTCTCTGCTTGGATGTCACTGCCACAGTTTGGTCACAGCAGTTTGTCATTTTAACAAAGGCTGAAAGCATTACCAATGGAAGCACTGACACATGGGTTTTTTTTGAGATGTGACACATTCAGTATGTATGTACTTTATACTTCATGGCACATAACACCAGTAGTATATTCGGTTTACACATAGTTCCTACATGCTGAATGATTTACAGTATGACCAAGGTGCAATGAAGCTTTCAACACAACAAACGACTGGATCCATTTATCACAGTGAACTGTGGAGAGAGCTCATCTGTGGATATGTCTGGACAAAAGCAAAGCATGGCCACATCACCATGCTCTGACATGCTTATTTTTGTTACTCAGTACGTTTACATGATGTTAGAAAAAGTCGAATTATTATCTTAGTCTGATTAAAACTGGACTTTTAAAATACATCTAAACATGTTAGTCCAACTGAAATGCAGTCGAATTTCTGAAGAAGGACTAACAGCTTGATAATGCAGTTGGGTATTAATTTACTCTTTCATGTATATATGCCTCAACCGGAGCTGAACTGGCCTAGGTGTTCTGTGCATGCCCACGCCAGGCTTTTACCTAGAAGTTGAAAAGCATAAGAAGAAAGCCAGGAAAAACAAAAGAAGAAGGGAAGAAAACAAAACAAGACAAATGTATCAGCATGGCGATTGCTAGAGCAAGAACCACACATTTTTTACCTTTCATCATGCAGCCCAATTGCTGCTTGCTAACTTGTTTGGTATGTGGCATAATAGGTCAACTGGAAGAAGGTCAAATAGCAACTAGTTGAAAGGGGGCATATCTCCACCTACTGTGGCGAGTCGGAAATACTTACATACATATGTCAATAAATGGATTCTCCCCCGGTGCAGGACAGAAGGACAGTAGTCCAATAACATGGCCTAAAGGAACTATAATTTTATCTTCACTTAACTGTGCATGTAAACGTACCAAGTGTTAGTGTGTAATCCTGTTCTCTAAAAATGGCTGAATGCATGCACTTTCAATAAGATGTGAAATAAAAGCAGTGCTATCTTCACTGAGGGAAATTACAACTTAAAATACCATCTCTTATAGGGCCTTTCATCAGAGAAGTCAGTGTTCACTGCAGAAATTAGAAACAGAAAGGAACCTCATCCCTCTGTCTCAACTCTCCATCATCCTACAATTACTCTGTCCATACTTGGACTCTTGGACATACAGGATATAGAACTGCACACAGCACTACCCTGTTTCCAATTTCACTGAATGAACAGAAAAGTTCACAACATGGTGTGCATGACAAATGCAGGGCAGCACTGTTTTATTTATGTGGTCTTTCTTTCCGAAATGTAAATGAAATCCCAAGTAAGTATGCAAATAAGTAAGCATGTAATCATCATGATGGACCGCCCTGCTAGCAGGTGGTTGGGTTTACCTCAGGTAGTGATGGACTGGGGTGCAGACATAACTCCTACAAACACATATAGGAAGCAACAAACAGAGAGACAGACAGAGGGAGAGAAGGAACTTGAAAGGGACAGAAACAAGTTACAGACAAAAGCACATAGGAGCCAAATAAGCTTCAGAAAACTGACAAACATGTACAGTAGAGATGCAAAATAATACAAAAAAACCCCAAAGGAAATAGTTTTAGCTGAGAAGAAGCAGGGAAATAATGGGGACAGGAGACAATGTTAATGCACACTGAATATCCACTCATGTTACCATGGTGTCAAAGAGCTGTGGGACGTTCGGCTTGCCTGATGTTTCACTACAGGTCATTCCTACTCACATAACACTGATGCTTCTCTCTGTTATGGTCTAAAACTGGTTTCCATTGCATTTCTTTCAACATGTAACAAGTAACTAAAGAAACAGTGTGAGACCATTTATCTATTAACCGATGATGTTAATGTGTGTATGTACCTGCTCAGGCTGTTCTTACAAACTGTACGTTTTCCTACGAAAAATGTATACAATCTGTGCATATCCACCTATTTTGAAAAAGCAACAGTCATGTGACCAATACGTTGACTGAAGTAAACAGCAAAGCAGTCCCAAATGCCCAAGGTTGGGGTGGTGGAAAGGTCACAAATATCCAAACTTTCGCCCTGTATTTTGGAGACCACATTAACTATTGTTATTATTAGCCTCTGTAACTGTACATTAACTACATAACTGTTTGTTAAGGACATAACATCATTCGTGGGGCACTATTTTGTAAGATATCATATAACTCTTGTGCGTGCATTTTCACAGGATATCATATGAACCATTCTATGGGAATATGTAGACCTACTACAGAAATTTGCACTTAGTAGCATCCATCTACCAAATCTGTCATTTCTGTGTATGTATAAATTCAAATTCTTATATTTGAATAGGAATTTCTCGCCATTAATTACTAGTTGAAGACAGACTTTGATAGATGGATAACCCTCTATGTTTCATTAGCAGGTAGAGTTCATTCCTTTAAGATGATGATTCCTATATTTGTTTCAATGTCTGCAGCTAAACTCTTTTATTACTACTTTGGACAAATAAGTTACAGGCTTTATTTGAAGTGATAAACAACTGAGGATAAGTGAAGCAGTCTTAGAAAGACATCAACCCCAAGGTGGATTCTCTTTTCCTAATTTCAAAAATTACTATTGGGCAGCAAATGTACCTTAAATAATATACTGGATCAAGCTCCCTATGTAAGAAGGAGCTGGTTACACCAATCTAGTCCTGACTGACATTCTTTGTTAAGACTGGTCTTTTGAAAGGACTTTATGTTGCTTGCACTAGCTAAATGCCTAGTCTTAGGTACGTCGGTCTTGGTGGCTGTGCCTCAGAGGTAGAGCAGGTCGTCGTCTAATCAGAAGGTCAGCAGTTGAATCCCCGGCTCCTTCAATCGACATGTCAAAGTATCCTTGGACTTTGCGTGGTTTAAAGACTAGAAAAGCGCTATACAAGTGCAGGTCTATATAAATACATTCATTTTTTAGGTACTGTATTTACTATGGAAGCCCTGAGGAGCAAGAAAAAAAAAATTGGAGGTGGAGAAAACTTTTTTTGGGGGGGCAGGAAAAAAAAATTCAGGAGGAAAATAAGGGTTATCTCTCTGCACTCTTAACACAACATGCAACTCTTATTATTCAAATTCTGATATATGAGCACTTTCATGTTACATAAAAGTTATGGTCATAGTAGTCACAGTCACTTGCAGCAGTTATAGTACACTGCGTTTGTGTTTTCTCATGCTTTATCTTCAAAATGCAAAATCTAACATCAACAGTAGTAGTTACCAGCAGCCACCAGCAGGGAGCACTGTCAAAATTTGTGGTGAGTGAGACTGGTGATTTAGATTTGGTGATTCAATAAACAGCGTCCATGCATGTTGTGTTTACAGTGCAGAGAGAAATGAGAAGTCCCCTGTTGGTGCACTTCAGCGTCGTCTGGTCAAAATGAGTATTACAAAAAGAAACACTTAGAAAAATAACCCTTATTTTCCTCCCGAATTTTTTTTTCTTGCCCCCCCCCAAACAATTTTTTTCTTGCCTCTCAGGGCTTCCGTAATTACCTGCACTACTCTAACCCCAAAGCTTTCAAACATGTACTCAAATGTAGTGGATAGCTGCAATAGATGATACATTTTAAAAGCAGATCTTACACACATTACTTTGGTTGGGCTGACAAACAGACCTGGATACAAAATTAAAAGTCTTATCAGAGTCTTTCAATGTAGATCTTCAACCCATCACCTGGGCATGCATCTTTAGTGTTCAGGGTGACAAAAATCAAACTTATAAAAAAAGCGCGGTCTCTTTCTCATGTAGGAGTATCCTAGTGGATAGATAGTCACCTTAGAAACCAAATTCTTCCATGTGTATGAGGGAGCTAGTGTTTTTTCTAAAACTGGAGAAAACCAAGTTTTCATTGTGGCGACAACCTGATAAATTCAAATTCATTCAATATAAGTTTACTTGGGGTCTGATTTTACCAATGATTAAATAAACCGACGGCTCTACAGTTTCTTATTTTACAGAATTCTTTTTCTGTTACCTTACAAGCAAACTCTTAAATGGTTATCTAAATGTCTTTTATTAAAGGTGCTACAACAATTGTGGATGTTGAGTGGTAAAGTGCAATGTGCGAGTGCGGTTATTATTGTTACAGAGTAATCAATATACACAGCAGATTTCTACGTTATTTTTCACAGTTTCACATTAATGAAAGTAAGGCTTCTTTTGGCATTCTTGCAGTGAATCATCAATTGCTCTGTCAGCTGAATATGTCACTTACATCTGTCTGTGTTTCTACTAAGCAGTCGTGTTCTTCATCTGTATAACACAAGACTAAAGCTCACACAGTAGTAATACCACACATAAACATATTTAAAATCAACTTAAGAAGAGGCATCACAGCAGAAGATAAACACAATGAACATGTACAGTAGGAACAATGAAATGTTCTATCTTAAAATGCAGTTATTGAAAAAAGTCATTCTCAGACAGAAGGATGTCCATCACAAACACTCAGATACCATGATCACTGACAAACACACTCATGACACTTGTTGATCACAGAGAAACAAAAACAAATAAAAACAAACCCATGAAAATACTGAAACACCAGCTCGTTCTCATTCTGAACTCGTCAAATACCACCACTTTGACAGTGCTTTTGGTGTACGATCCTGACGCCGAAAGGCGCCTTTCATGTCCGCATGACATACCACTGGACAGCAAAAGTTGAGAAGGAAGCTAGACAGAACTGGTGGTGTTGTTATTCCACAGCTCCAGACAGCCAGATGGCACCTGCTGCATTAGCCTGATAAGCAGAAGGGTGGCATCACTTGAGAATGCAGTCGGACGGAACCTGTTGTGTCTGTATGATACGCCACAAAATAGCGTTGGTTTAAAATGCTGTCAGTAACGATGTAATATAAGGAGTGAGGTTATGGCGGTGGATGGGTACAACAAACCCCAAACTTTAATGTAGGAATCTGATGTTCACTTCCTGTTTGAATGTCCCGGCGCTGGTTACCATGTGCTTGTGTCGTCTAAACATTAACCAATTGCAGTGTAATTCCAACGTGTGCATTTGTTGACATCACAGTGGCGTCATCTTCAAACGTCAACTGCAGATGCAGAAGGATACCTAAAATGTAATTAATGTAAGTAGACGCGGAAGTCCTCTGCAAAGCGGCAACATATGACGACTTGTGATGAGAACGTGTTGGAAACACCCACGCAGCTCGATCAAAAGGTGATATGTTGTTTTTGATGATTCACACAGAAGAATGACAAGATGACACCAGAAGAATACACAGTTAGACAGCAGAAAAGGAGAGGTGAGAGAGGGGTGATGGGGGGGCTTTAAGATTGTAACAAAGAGGTAATAACTCACAGTGAGTTAACGCTGCAGATGGATGAGCTGCTAGAGTGCGCGTTACCTCGACTGCGTGTTAGAAAACTGCACATGCACAAAACAAAAATGGGGGAGAGGGAACATCATAAAGGATGCAGTCAGAGTAACAGCCAGACACCATTCAACATTTGTCTGTCTTCTATGTGTCTTTTAGTCTCCCATCACATTTCAATGCAATGGGAAGCCACAAGACTGAGACTGAACCAGAAAGGAAATGCCAAGCAAATGGACTGTCAGGGACTGACTGCCAGAGTGACAGCATGGGGAATACCTTTAAGGCCCAGATATGAGAGAGTTGGGTTATACTACAAAATATAAACAAACTAAATTTCACATAACATGCATAATAACAGTTTGTTACAGAATACAAAGAACAGAACAGTCTGGTATCTTTAGAGTAACAGTAAAGTAGAGACAGCTCCCCTGGGCCTCACTCACCAATATTTCCTAAGATGTGTCTTAAATTTGTTTTCGACAAAAGTCCTGAGAAAAGTCAGATCTGTAACAATATCTAGCATCTGCCAGTTGATCCTACTTAGCATAACGCCCCGCCAATCCCTATAAACAAGCATGAGACTGCAGGGCCGTTTGCAAACACAGCAAGTGAAAAGAAAGGTTGAGAGACTTAAGTCAGGAATGCCCTAACAAAAGTGTAAAGAAGGTTAAGCACCGGACACGTATCATCCCTCCTCAGTCGCTCTTCCTGAGGTTTCTACCATTTTTTCCCCCCGTTACAGGTTTTTTTGGGGGGAATTTTTCCTGAGACAATGTGAAGGTCTAAGGGCAGAGGGATGTTGTATGCTGTAAAGCTGTCTGAGTGATTTGAACTGTGATTTGTGAGAATGGGGATGAGAAGCGGACAGATTTCTGAAAGAAGTGAACGTCAAACGAGCTGTAATGTTTAGCAGCATCAGCAGTGGATATTTTACTCAGTGAATACTGTATCCGGAGAAGGCCACAAAACTGATGAGGTTTAAAAAACCCAAAAACAGTTCAATCTCAAATCTGAGGCCCAAAACATCTATTGCTAAACAGTGAAGAGAGATGCTGACCACTGGAGAGGGACAGGCGTGCACTTGTCACTCTATGCAAACAGATCTACAGGGACCTGTTAGCTACATTTTCTCCTCAGGACGGTCTGACTGGAACACCTTGTAGAAGCGGTAATTGTGCGATTAGACCTAGGATGTAGAAATAAACCTACTTTGGGCCTATAAATAGTGTGACCAGCCACTAATTATTGAATGGCATGGTTCCCTATGAACACAGGCTAATTAATGTGAATTACTTAACGTAATGTTTATTTAGTTTATAAGACCATAATGCTTGGTAACATATAAAAATAATTAGGGACGCACGGATTTTGAAATTCTGGGCCAATACTGATGGCTGGCTGCTGCTAATAAAGCTGTTTCTGTATTGTTGTTTACTTTGTTTTTTTTGTAATTCATTCCACTTTTTGATCAAGGGAAACAACCTGTGTCAAAAAACTGTTTCAAAATCCTTTTAACTATATACATCATAATACGCTATCTAAAATCTACTTCATATTGCCGTGGAAATGTCAACAAATTTCTCATTCAAAAAGCTATATTCATTAAACATCATCACAATGTGATAATTTACGTTTGCCCACAACTCATTTTACAGAGGAAAGGTTAAACACATCATGATGCAACCTCTATCAGCACTTAGTTCCAGTCAGAGGTTAATGTTAACTAGCTCTCTTCCTGCTGCTGTCAACACAGATTTGTTATTGACAGTGTAGCATTTTCATGGAAACAACAGGGTGTGTCCTCTGGCCTGACCATAGTGAGTTTACTGCACACTTTTGTCCTAACAGTGTTCTGGGGAAGATCTCTGTTCATCCCAAACACGTTTTCTAGTGTCTCTGGGACAAAGAGACAGTGGCTGCTGCTTGCCATCTTTTCTCACAACAGTGACATCACAGAGCCCGTTTGCCAAAAAGACATTGTGGCCAGTAGTCTCAAGTTCCCTTTTTAGCTTGCATTAAAATGATGTGACACATCTGAAAAACACTGGCTGCTTCCATCTGTGACTTGCATATTATTTGCAGAAGAGACGATGGCAGCTAAAAGTGCAAATATCAGCCCATACCAAGAGCCTAATCCCTAACAATAAATATTACAAAAATATTCTAAATATAATAAATATAATTTAAATCCAATAATATTATTAAACTGCAGAGTTGGAGAAAACACAAAAATGAATTATTTTTCACAAACATGTCAGCACTCAAAATAAGAGTGTAGATTATGTTCTTCATTACAAATGCCAATTAAGAAATTTTGGTGAATGTGAGAATCTTTGTGTAAACTGTGCAGGTGGGTTTTAAGAAGAAAATTCTTCTAAAGAACTGTTGGTGAATGAGACCCAATGTATTGTATAACCACACACACACACACACACACACACACTTGTTCACTACCTGGGAATCTACAGTAAGGCCATAACTAGCCTTATGACTGCACACATACATTTAATGCACATTAGCTTTCTTTGCTTGTTCTGTAAAGCTTTTTGACAAATATATTGATGTATCCCAATATTACGCTGAATGCGAGTGGTTTTAAGTGGTTGCATGTCAAAATATAATGGGATATCAAGGACATCTGGACTGTTGAAGAGGTTGTAAAATATCTATCACTTTATTTGTTAGTAGTATTCTAAATGTTGATGTCAGGGTTAGGGTAAGTTTTCATGTAGTAATCTTGAGAAGAGGTCATGTGGGGAGACAGGAAGCAGGGAACTGGCTTGTGTAGAAGAGACTGTGTGTAGGTGAGAAGGTAAACATTGATTTTTAGTGGGGCAGTGACTCTGAGGAGGTAAGTTTGTATTTTGCTGCATCATGCGTTAACATTATGCAACAAGAGGCTGTCATCATCACATTTTAGAATTACACCCAGGGCCCTCTGGGAAAAGCAAACAAAGAGCTGAATCAAACAGAGACCATGCATGAAAGTATTAGAGTTCGTACAGTCAATTGAAGGACTTTCAAGTGCCTTTTTTAAACACTTTTTTTTTTTGAGGATTGTTTTTGGACCATCTTGTGTTACAGGAGAATTCATAAACAGAGCAAACACATGCTTCAATGGCCTGAAATTAACATATTGTTGATTAACTGTTTTTGTTAAGTAAAGCTGTGTGATTAGCAAAGGACTAAAAAGCAGGAACATATATAGAGCACAGAGCATGAAGCAGCTCTAACTGCTCATCACGTGTTCAAGAACAAGTGCAAGCAAAGCAGTTTCCCCCTTCAAAGTTTAAAATGTGTTTCTAATATGTTTCATGAAACAGTTTATCTATTATAGATATCCTCTCAATTGCATTCAATAATGTTTTTCAATGATAAAGTAAAAAAAAAAAAAAGATGAGATAAAAGATAAAAGGGGGGAAAACAGAGATTTCAGAAAGCCAGAAGAGGTTGACTTACGCTGTGATGGAAATGTTAGCGGCTGACATGGGGCTGACCTCCTTTACCTCCTTGGCCTTCTGGAGTGCCAGCTTCTTATTGATGGCCTCCTCTTGCTCCTCTTCATCCTAGACAGCATGTGCAAAACATACAAACATACAGTGCATTCATACAGTACATCCATACATACACACATACATTTCACAAACACATACAGTACATCCATACATACATAAATACACACACACACACAGCACATACATACATACATACATGAGGTTCTGTTAGAGGTTGTGGTCTTACTGTAACATTATGATGACCTTTATCTGTGGAGTAGTTGTTTCCTTTCATCCACATTGTCATAAGGTCATCTTCACAGAATGCCAGATAGCTCTGAGCAACCAGGAGAGTTCAGCTGATATGAGAACACAAGCATGTTGACGAAGAAAAAGTGATCTCATTTTGATGATCCACCAGCCAATTAGATTCTCATATGTCCTCTCATATGTGAAATTTTCAGATCTCACATTCATCAAAACGGCAACAGCTTTTCTAATCAAGACATGCCCTTATTTTCTATTTCTATTTGTTTACCAGTTATAAATTCTGCATAAAGTACATTTCCATGCTACTAATTCCATCAGTACAAGAGAGTTATCATGCTCTCTCTGACACTCTCAGTCTATCTTTAATGACAGAAATTATTATTTATTTCCAGTGACTTAATGCTACCTGCACATATGTTTCACTTTGAAAGTCTTCCAGTGTTTCTGTAAAGGAAGAGAAACTGAGGGCAGCAGCGAAGTGTGTGAAACACACAACTCAGCTAGGTTACTGATGCAATAATTGCTGTGGAAATGTACACTGTACTACTACATTTTTGTGAGCTATCATAGTACAGGTGATTCCACTACCCCACAGAGCTGCTAACCAGCTTTAATGGGAACCGGCCTTCATTTGTTTTTGCTTGCCAAGACCATTAGTTGAGTCATTTTGACTTCTGCTCAGTGGATAACAGGCTTTTCCTCAGTGGTGATGTATTAAGAGCTGCAAATGATCTTTCCAGTGTATTATGATGACCTACCAACCTGGCTTACATCAGTCTCACTACAACAGCTCCATCTTCCACAGAGGACAGTACCACAAAACCAGTAAAACAAGGTTCCCTTATCTCCTATGAATACCTATTATTGTGTAAAAACAGAGAATAAAATGCCATGCGCATGTGGGATCTGATTTAAAGGTGCAGCCCACAGCTCTAATGCAAAACACTTTTTTGTCAAATTCAGTGAATACCTCCTCACCATCGCTAGCTGTCAGTTCAGTGTTATGCTGAGAAAAAAAATGCAGTGGACAGAGAGAATCAAAGTGTGCCCACAATACTATCATGAAAGCTTGTGCACTGGAAAGGGGAAAGGTCCTGGTTGTGGGAGAGTGGGAGCAAAAACGGTATAAAGGAGCTTTGAAGAAGCATTGGCAGGATGGGTGTATTTGTTTGGGTGTCTAGTTTAAATATCTTTTATCTTATCTTTCTCTCTGGAATTACACACTCCACCTTTGAAGAACTTTTATTAATGGATGCTGTGGGTCTCAGCCAAAATATATGGGTGCAAACACGACACGCTAGGTAGGCAGAGCAGGTTTCTGACCTGCTAAATTGACTCTGACTTTGTGGGCTGTGGTTGCTGCCAGTTTCTGTGTGCATGTTGAGTTTTGTTTTGAATATTTATAAATCCTTATAACTTTATGTACACTTAAACGCATTGTAAGTATGTTAAATAATACATTATAGACATTGCCTTCATAATGAGTTATAAGCATTAAAAATAACTCTGACATAACTTGGCCCTTAGCTACATGTCGTCCCCTTTTGCTCTCTCTCCCTTTCATACTTGAAGTGTCCTGTCTGAATAAAGGCAAAAAGCCCAAAAAAATTATCCTTAAAAAAAGTGTTACCAAAATTACACACACACACAGATATGTATATATATATATATATATATATAATATTATATATAATTTATATATATATATATATATATATTATATATATATATATATATATATATATTTCTTGCAAAGTTGAGTTATTCATTACCTTCTTTCCATGTTTTTGAGAGAAATCCAGCTGATTTGCTCAGTTATCAAATGGTTAACTGGTTCTGTGTTTAATTAACTGGATTATTTCTTCAACAGGATTGCATTTATTTGGTTGATTTGTTTCATATTGAAATGTAAAAAGAGACACAAAATATTGCCCTGTTGTGAGGTTTGAAAATTTAATCTTTTTTTAATATATTGAACTTTTTTTAAACTATTCTATGCTTATCACCTGATGGGTAGCCACAGAGCCACACTCTGAGAAAAAAATGGATCAATAGACCAGCTGCATACAAAGAAGCATTGAGTTATGTTTCCTGCATGAGCAGCCACAGCTTCTGTGGTCAATGTAGCAGCCTCAGTTGATTATATGGACGCACTCTGCTGCAGGCGTGCTGCGATAGACGTGTCACGCCAAGGGTCCGTGCCCCATGTACTTTGGCTGTAAGATGATGCTACTACCCTATCTCCTGTAACTACTTTGAAGCCAGGATGCCTCAAGCTATACAGAAATACTTTACCTTAGTGAGCTCCTGGGCGTTTGCAAGGTTATCAACAGCAATGGCCAAGAATTACGTTGAGGAGAGGGTGTCTGGTTATTTGTGGTCTCAGGAAAAGATCAAATGATTGATGAACACTGGATCAATGTTTACATTGCAGCTGTTGTTCAAATCAGTTTACACATTCTGTCTCAGTGCTAAAGGGCTGTCTGACAGACATAGAGCTGGAGTGATGAGGATCAAAGTTGAGCAGGATACAGTTTCCAAAGAGAGTGAGAACGATGAAATAAATGGACGAGAACATTCCCCCATGGAGCCTCCCTGTGATTCGATGCCATGTACATGACTGCGTTCCAGTCCTCCCCAGTAAGGATCTGCAGGGGGGACACAGGCCCAGGTTTGTCAGTCCAGTTCAGTGGTTACAAACAGAGCAGGGAAAAAAGCATGATGGAGTTGACCTTTACCTGGAAGACAGTGAGAATCGCTGCGGGAAATGTGTCCAAAGTTGGTTGTTGGAGTTTCGTCTTCAAAATTAAACCTTCAGGAGAAAACAAACAATCTGCGAATGTAATCAAGCTTCACTGCCAAAACACAGTCATAGTCTCTCCTCCAGCTCCCCTCCAGAGCAGCTTATTGCCTCACCATTAGGCTGCCAAACATTAATTCTAGCACATATATGCCTATTACATCTGAGTCGTCTCAGTGCTCACTTTGTGTGACCTTATGGCTGATCTGCTGAGTGTTTATTCTTCTCAAATGGACATGTTGTGCTAACGCTGACATTTTGTATCTCTGTCTGTCTACTGGGGACTTCATTACATCTCACCCCACAGTGAGGGATACAGATAGAGGAGGTTGGACTGGCGGCAGAATTTGTCTTGTGCCTTCTCAAAATCCATCACAGTGTGTTTCTTTAGTCTGGATCTTATAAAAAAGACAAGCACAGAAAGTAGACAGACAAGACTATGAGGCGCTTTATGTAAAGTTGTGCACCCTGAAAGTTACCAGTAACATTTTTCCACATTAAGCTCTAAAACATAACTAAAAAGAGGGTGTGGATTTTTCAGTAATTTCTAAATCACATTAAGTGCAATATTTGAGAACTTGAATAGAATTTGTAACATTAATGCATTTTGAATTTGCCTTTATGTCCACAGTTTTTTAACAAACAATTAAATTATTCTTATAACTGGGAGGTGTGGAGTGTCAGTGTTCCAGGGAAACAGTAAACATGTTGTTTGGACACTCTGAGCCTTAGTAATGCCAAAAAAGTGTAAAACCAATCTAAAATGTACATCTGCAAGGAGGTGTTTGATGTTAAAGCCCGTTTTCGGCCAACAGAGCACTCTCAGTTACCAAAAAATCAAACCTGTACACAGAAACAAGTGGGCTCTGGCTTCACAAAGCCAGCCCCCCCCCTTCAGAGGGCATTTCAAACGTATAACTACTTAAAGACTCAGAATTTGAGACTGAGAAAGAGAGGGCATCCTTCAGTAAAAAAGTAATTTGGGAGAAAGTAATGTCATACTAATCTCAACAAGAAAAAATGTGTATTTAGTATCCTTAGAGACTGTACACCAAATTCAGTAGCCACTGAGTGAAAATCCCCAAAAAGTCTCTTCATATTTTTGTTTATCATTTAATGCAAAATTGGAAAGAAACCATCAGCTTGGCCTTTTTTTGTTTAAAGCTCATAGCAATTTCAGTCCCAGTGAAAGACAATGCACATTAATATTATTATTATTATTATTAGTAGTAGTAGTAGTATAATAACCAGCAGACATCCAATAAGGTTCTGGGCCCTTTGGGTCTTGAACCCTACTTATACTACTTAAATTAAGAGCTATGAGGGGTTTCACATCCAAAGACGTGGCAGGATCAAGGACAAAAGTAATTTCATTTTTTTAACTTTGTTTTAAAAAAATGATGAATAAATTACCTTCTACCCTCCTTGTTATAGGAAACTGAGATGTTGAGGTGGCAGTGGGGGATTGTATGAGTGGAGCTGCCTAGAGCTGAGTCATCTCAAGGAATGTGTATATAATATTGATATTATTAAAGAATTTATGAATTCAGTGTATTTGGTCATACAAGCAATCTTTTGAAGGCTGCGATTTTGCTTAAGAAAAGGTCCAAGTTCCCTATAGGGGGGACATGGTCTGACTTTCATTGCTGAATTAACAATACATATGAGCTTATTTATTTATGGATTTTGGGCTGTTTTTACTGAAGTCAATTGGACTGATTCCATTTGATTGAGTTTCGATTTTGAGAATTTAAAGTTTAAAGTTTAGCTTGTGTAAAATTCACTGGAACTAACAATCACAGCAGTAGAAAAAAAATGACTCACTGGCCACCAAACAGCTGCATGCCCAGCAGAGCAAAGACCACAATGAAGAGGAAGAGGAGGAACAACAGGCTGATGATAGACTTCATGGAATTGAGGAGAGATACAACCAGGTTTCTCAGAGAGTTCCAGTACCTATGCACACAAACATATAAATGTACCAATACATGAATATAAAGATACCAACCAGTATTCCCAACACACAGACAGACAATTGTGATGACTCACTCAAAATTGGTGACTTTGAAGATTCTGAGCAGCCTCAGAGCCCGCAGGACACTGATCCCAAATGAGGCCCCAGGTTTGATGGCAGCCCAAATCACCTCAAAAATACGCCGATGATTACCTGTGAACACAGTTTTCATTTCCTAAAACATCTAAAAAGTGCTATTCTGCCACATGTTCTGTTCCCAAGTTATATCACATTTTGCCACTTTGCAGTGGACTTCGATGTCTACATATTGCACCTGAACAGGACGACTCACCCCAAAATCAAAACAATTGAATGAGGAAATGGGAAGTAGTTCTGGGGACCAAGGCCATACATTTTTCATGGACATCTCTGCCAGAAAGTAGGCCCAGGCCCAACACAAACTCGGCTAGGTCTGTGCAGAGACAGTAAGAAGACACAGATGCATTCCCCCACGTGAAAAAGGGCAAATTCAATAGAGCAGCTACTGCTGCCTGTTCAGCTGTGCCCACAGCAAATACGACACAAAAAGACTCCATTGTTCAGTAATGTACCCTCCCATGATAAAGTGTGTGAGGATGTCTGTTTGCTCACCATGTGTTTGTGAAATGTACAATGGCAATTTGTGTGATGTCTGTTTGCACATCTGTCCTCTTCTCCCTGGCCCTATCACTAACAGCAGAGCACCACTTTTTTTCTCTTTGTTTTTTTAAACCTACCTGAGCAGAGTTAAGATTAACCAGAATTTGAGTAGCACTCACGTCAAGATTTTCCAAATGACCCACAGTATCTGAGACACCAACTTTAAAGCAAGACTATCACTGCATTTTTCATACCAAAATCAGCATGTATATGCAAGAATATAAATTTTTTTTAACAGATAAAACCTGTTAAAACTAGGGCGATAAACTGCTTTTCTCTATTGCTTGTAGAGCAGAGCTGTGTACAACAGATCTTTGGAGCAGAAAGCTTTTGTTGTGTTACATTTAGTGTCATAGCCAGGCCACCAAATAGGGTAGTAGGTAAAAAGTAGAAACTAGTGTGAGAAAGCCTATGAAAACTTAACAGTAGTTAATTCTCTTGCTGTATCACTTACTTATTCAGTCTCTCTTTTTGAACTTGGTGCGGGACTAATTGGGATTGATATTTGATCACTTCCCGTGTGGAGATGAATAATAATAATAATAACAATAATAATAACAATAATAATAACAATAATACTACATTTTATTTATAGAGCGCTTTTCACAATGTTCAAAGGGGCTAACAGCAGCCACTGTGGTCACAAGAGACAATTTCGAGATAATGTTGAATTTTAAATTAAGTTGAAAAGTGGCACCAGAATGTGTCAGCAAAATCAGTAACACCAGTTACACTCTTAATTAGCTAACATAAGCCAGAAGCTGTTGGGTCATACAGGTTTAAGTGTAGACGGCAAACCCCTATATAATTGGATTGAGAAAGAGAGTGTATATTCATTAAAATCCAACTTTTTTTTACTATTCTTTATGAAGTAATATTCTGTCAGTGGTTAAAGCCTCTTGGGTGAAACTGAATACTTTGGGAATATTCTACAAGGTACAAATACAGCCAATTATATAATAACTGTGATAAGATCATTTCAATTAGTTCTGTCCGCATCATTACCAGAACTCCTTCCATAGAACACATCACCACTGTCCTGCAGCCCTCTTCTCTGGAGCTCTCTCCCACAAACCATCCGTGACAGTGACTCTCTCCTAATGTTCAAATCCCACCTCAAAATTCACCTTTTTTATGTCTTTAATTCACCTCTTTCATGTTTTTTTGTTTGTTTTTTTAGCTTTTTACTGAATACTTTTTACTAATTATAATATTTTCTGTAAGGTGACCTTGAGTGTCCTGAAAGGTGCCAATAAATAACATTTTATAATAATAATAATAATAATAATAATAATAATAATTATTATTATTTATTATTATTATTATTATTTTATTGTTATTATTATTGTTGTTGTTGTTGTTGTTATTGTTGTTATTGTTATTGTTAATATTATTATTATTATTATTATTATTATTATTATTATTATTATTATTATTATTATTATTATTATAAATAGGGATACAATGAAGGTATATTGGTTTGCATGATAATAATTGACAGTGTGTACAACAGCTGGAGCTCACATAATGCATAGGTGAGCCACTCAGGCTGGTCATAGTGTACGATGGCTACACACAATGTGTTGAGGCCGACCAGACACAACACGGTCCAGTAGAAGCTCTGGGACTTGACCAAACGACGGATGGTGAAGCGAATCCTTTTCTCTTTTCTCCTGAAGTAAGACGAGCTCTCGTTCTTGCTCTTTAAGCTGGCCCGGGCGAACGGAGACCCTGGGGGGGCAGTTGGAGCAAAACATACAAAATGCAAAATAAAGTTACCAAGTTTTAAAGTGAGTTGCTCCTACCAAATCAAGAGGATGTTCAGATGGAGTTACTTTCAGCCTGCAGAGCAATTTACTTGACAATCCAGCTTATATTTCACAGATATGATTTCCACAAGAACAAATGTGGAATCATGTTATATCACAACTGTGATATAATGAACACACATTTTCAACAGAAACTTTAGTCTGTCCTACACCTTCTGTAACTTAAATGAGGCCAACAGGTCATATGGAACTGGATACAAAAGGGATGGAGAATGTCATTACTAGCACAAAGCTCATCGTTCCCTGATCTATTTTAATTTATTTTAATCTATTTTAAAAATCTGACTTGTACTGTATGACCTGAAGCCTGGAGACCATACTAAACCACTGACTCAATACATGTCTGTCTGTCTATCAATCTGTCCATCCATCACTTGGTTGTAAATGTGCCTAATAATATTAGAATACTATGCTACTACAGAAGACATTTCAGGGTTAACCCACACAACAGGATGATTTTCCGCATCTTAAAGGGGCCCTATTATGCTATCCAGGAGGCAGGACATAAACTCAGACAGACGGTTTCAGACAGAGGTGCTGCAGCAAAGGGCAGTATGAGATACATGATGTGTTTTTAAACAGTAAAGCTTGCAAATCTACTCTAGTAGACCCCCAAAATACAAATATGATCCCGGAAATGAGCATAGGGCCCCTTTAAGAAGTTATGATGCTGCAAACATCATACCTTGCTGCAGCTTTCAAATGAACATGACATCGAGATGCCGCTCAGGCACACCTGAATAGTAACCTACTAAGTAGCCAACAGTTTTCAAGTCATTGTGTGACACCTTCACAAATAAAAAGGCCGTTTCTTAAACAAATCTAAAGTTTACTTTTGAAATATTTAAGTGACCATTTGTAATTTGCCATATTTACCGCAAAGCCTTAAAGGGTACTTTCAGCATTTTCAGCCTGAGCCCTATTTTCTTATATTTCTGTGTCTAAGTTGCTGATGTGAACAGTGATGTTTGAAATCGGTCCAGTTTTTAGAGAAAGTGTGCTGCACACAGTCTGCAATTTATCCAGATGAAGCAATTGTGCACCATCACTATATATCCATTTAAAGTCCGGGTGAAGTGATAATTAAAATGTGTTCTGAGTGTGTCACATCACAGAAAGATGTGTTATTAAACACCTGAACACCTCTAAGTGGAAACTGTACTGAAAGTGTTTTCACTGCTTTACCTCCCCGTCACACAGCCTTTTCCTTTAGTCTCTCTACATTTTCTCAATCACCTGACTTCTGTATTCCTGCACAGAAGCCCAACTGAGCTGTGAACTGTATCAAGCTGCAGGTCAGCTGTTTGAGTCAAACTCTTTTTATAGAAGAGACCAAAAAATACAAGAGTGATTGTGACACAATCAGACAGACAGGGAAGCTGAAAGGGATGAAAAAGAGACAGAGAGGGTAAATGTATGTAAAAGCTGCGTGTGAAAGCAGAAGCTCACTTTGGACGGTAAACACAGCGCTGCTGCTGCCTGGAATTTGTTACAACACAAACCTCCTAATCTCTCTGAATCAGAGGATGTCAGCGCCTCACACTGTACTGACTGTTAGGTGAGTGGTTTCATTTATTTGTATTTAATGTAATTCATCCTGATGGTGGGGTACAGCAGTGCTCTACGGTGTCTCTTGTTTCTGAGGTTTATATAATCCTCTGAGAGAAATGTTCACTGCTAACACAGAGTTGTTTTAGTCAGTCAGATGGAGTGTTGATGTTTATATTCAGTATAACTGGCCACCGCAGTTTTACTTTCTTTGAACAGGCCACAAAAATACATGCATGTGAAACCTTTAAAAGGTAAAGTTTTGTTTCTGTCGGTTTGCAAAACAGCACTTTCTGACCTTAACAGCTGACCAGCAGCTTGATACAGTTCCAGGCTCAGCTGAGCTTCTGCATAGGAATATGGAAGTTATATAGTTAAGAAATGTAGCACCAAAGGAAAGGGCTGTGTGAGGGCGAAATAAAGCTGTCAGTACAGTGTTCACTTAGACTGATATAGATTTTTTAGGAAGGTCTTTCGTAAAGTGGCTAAAATACATTTTGATATTTGACATTTTGATTGACCCTCTATACAGCAGTGTAATCCTGAGCTTTGGGGTGTGAGTCCTGTCTTATCCTGAAAACAGGGAGCTCATCGATTGTCAGCCACTGTAAGTCAAATATTAACTATTCATACCTATCTCACACAGCCCCACTTCAAAACTCCAGCACCATCCCTTTACCACAAACACATGGGAAAATAGGGTCCAGGTTCAAAAATAGCAATGTTATCCTTAAGGTTTAACCCCTTATGTAGAATTGTATATCTGCCCAATGGCTGATTTATTAGTGTCATGAATATGTTTTGGCATTTTGCTTTAATTTTAAATATAGAGAGAAACAGGAAATGTTGGCAGAAAGGGTTGTGGCATGCAACTACGGACATTGCAGTCATGTAAATATGCCCTTAAAATGTGGGCATTAAATCCCTCTTGTTGTACACCAAAATATAGTATTCTGTTTTACTGGAAAATACATTACGACACAGAAGCGCTCCACCTTGCGTTGCACAGTTTGAAAGTTGAAAGACTTCCAGTAATGTGACTTATAAGGGTCCTCATGCAAGACACTATATACAAACAAATGTTCTTTTATTTTTGTTTGTATCCAGGATTTGTTCTTATTTTGTTAGTAGCCATTGATTTTTGGGATTCATGAAAACTTCCTTTTTTTTTGCATTTATAATAGATAAGTGACAATTTTACGAGTGGTCCAGAGCACTCATACCAAGATAAGAGAAACACATCTTGCTTTCACAGTCCACAAATTGTTGTCCAATAGAAGGAAAAATAACTTTTACATTTGAGGAACATTTAAAAAAAATGCATTAATATAATTTAATCAAATTTAGATGGGGTTTTAAAGGAATCATAATGACTGGATTATTCAATATCAGGGGTAAAGGAATACTAATATACTTGGTCGATTGATTCTTGTTACTGTTCAGTTACTGCACATCTCTCTGCTTAACAGAGCTGGAATGTAAATAAATAAGTGTTGTATTGTACTATTGCAGTATTGTACTGTATTGTAGTATTGTACTTAAGCACAAATCTGAGGTTACTTTTATATTACTCGAGTATTTTAATCTCATGCCACTTTCCACTTCTACTCCACTACATTTCAGAGGGAAATATTGTACATTTTACTCCACTACTATTATTAAATAACTACTTTTACAAATTAAGATTTTTTTCACACAAACCAAAAATATGACGACAAGATACAAGTGCAGCTGAAACAGTTACTCAATTAATTAGAAAATTAACTGGCAACTATTTCTTTCATGTAAGTCATTTTTAATGGAAAAATCATTTCATGGTTCCAGATCTCATATATATTGTATGAATAAAGAATTGCTGCTTTTTCAGTTAATTATTTTGATTCATTAAATCTAAAACCTTTTTGCATGTGTACTTTTACTTTTAATACTTAAATGCATATGGCAGTGGCATATAAGAGAAATTTAAGAGAATGTTGCTGCATGAGGCTCATTATGTCTCAGGTATCATCCTCACCAACAGATGAGATGTCAGTGAAGTGGTCCTCGCCTTCCTCTGCATTGATGAGGTCATTCTTACTCTTCTTGGTCCTTTTGAGCACTGTAAATACAATATTAAAAATGTAAATCACACAAGTCATAAGGCAGCTAATCTGATTACACTCAGATTTGTAATGCTTTTGTTGAAGTTCAGTGAGGGAGATTCCTCTTTTATTCTGCCTGTGCTGAATTTGTAATTACTTTTTCCCATTCTGCTGTGTAAGCCTTCATTCAGAAACTGTCAGCTGTCTGAGCAGTTCACTTGATTTATTATACATTTATTTCTTTATCAGTTATTCATAATTAAAAAATCTTTTCTTGTTGGGCAATAATAACCAGTTCTCAGAATACAATGCTTTACAAAGGGGAAATCAGTGTTAAAAAAACGAAAAAGGGTCCCACTACAACTAAAACAAAGTTGCAATATTGTAACCCTAGTTCTCTGCACAGGTGAAGCCCTCTACTAGACTCTTGGGGGAATACTCCTCCAACCACAAGCATGCATTCACCCCCCTGAGATTTACAAGAATGCAACAGAATAGGATTTGTCCCCACACTATATAAGAAAGCACACAAGGCTGTCTGTGTCTGTAGCGAACAGTATGGGAGCGACCAGGTCTCTGGTTAGAAGGATGTGCCTGTGCAAATAGAACAGGGGTTACAATATGGTAACCTTTGTTCTATCTCACACAGGCTTCATCCTTTGCTGGACTCCTTGCGTACAGTAAATAAAGCCTGATAAATGAATGCTCTGTTGCAACAAAACGTCAACCCAGCCACAACGATCCTGGATGGCTAAACGCTAGTCTCAGTAGCCAGACTATTTCTTTATAACCTAGGTCACAGCAGCGGAGCGTTGGGGGTCCTGGCAACCCTGGTGGTTAGCAAGCAAAGCTCTGTCGTCTGCATATAATAATATGCTCACAGTCTGATCATCAACCTAAACTCCCAAATTAGAAGCCTTAGTTTGAAGAGTTAAATTAATCATATCTATAGAAACAATGCTACAGATAAAACACCTTATTGTTTCACACAAAATTGTTGTGGAAACCGTCCATTGTGTATTCATTAACCTGAACACAAGAGATGAAGGCTTATACCTAGGCTATACCACAATCTATACCAGAATCTAAAAGCCTGTATTGACGAAGCTTCCTATTAATCCAGTCAGACGCTTTCTTGAAGTCAATAAAACAACAAATGGAGACCGACTCTCTTTAATTTTTACTCATATAAGTGACTATAACGGACTACATACATGTGATCAATACATGCTCTGGATTGCCTAAATCCCTTTTGCTCATACACAAGAGAACCTGTCCTCTCAAGGTCGTACACAAGTCTGTTACTTACAAGGGATTATACCCCTATAACTGAGAGGACACCTATGGTGGGCTCAGCTAAGTGAACCACTCTCTGCAGGGCCCTGCAGTTCAGTTCAGTGCTGTTTCCCCGTCAAGATGCTCTGGATAATGCAGGAGTATTAATTCCTCAGCATGTATGGGGATACCAGGAATTTCTTAAGGCATCTAAGGTAAAACACTCTCTGCCTTGTTTTTTTCACCACTGAGTCAGTGTGTAGCGCCCAGGTCAGGCTCTCAGTGATGTGGTCACCAAGGTATTCAAAACTATCCTCTCTCTCCACTGAGGACCTGTTGATAGTTAGGGGTGTTCCTTTGCTGCTTATTCCCAAAGTCCACTTTAATCTCCTAAATTTTGCTGACATTCAGATTGTTGTCCTGACACCAGAGGGTCAGGTCCTCTACCTCTTTCAGGTAGGCCTTTTCATTGTTATCTGTGATCAGGCCCACTATAGCTGCATCCTCAGCAAACGTGGTGGTGCTGGAGTCTGAAGTGGCTGCACAGTCTTCTGTATGCAGGGAGTACAGCAGGGGACTCAGAACGCAGCCCTGGGGTCTCCAGTATTTAGGATGAGGGTGGAAGAAGTGTGTCTGCCCACTCTCACCACCTGCCTGCCAGGATGTCAAGGATCCACATGCATAGTGGCGTGTTTATTCACAGTTCCCTGAGCTTTGTGACCAGCCTGGATGGAACCATGGTGTTAAACACTGAACTGTACACAACAAAAAACAATCTCACACGGCTCCTGTTTCCAGAGTGGTGTGGAGGATTTTCATGGTATCCCACACATTTATCTATTTGTGGCTGCCTGCCATACTCAGGAAATCTGCTGTCACGCATATATTTTCTATATTTTGAACCATTCATTAAGAGGGCTACTGGAATATATATACCTTTTAGTTATGCATTCCAACACAATCAGAGTGTACTCTGGGCACAGACAGCAGCAGACCTCCAGGCGCACTAAAAGTAAAATTTTACTTTCACTCACTCTGCAGCAGTTTCTCCTCTTGTCCATCGATCTGATAACTCATAAAAATAACCAATGACAAGGTTAACTTGTGCTGTATTCACAGACCTACAAAAATGTCCAAATTTAGAAAGAAAAAAGAAAAAAAGAATTATTTTTTTTAACAGCACAGATTGAAAAAAGGGAAGTTTGCTGACCGAGCACAAATAAATATCACAGATATACGTTTCCTGAATGTGAAGTGTGTTCTAGAGGCTATGTTATAATAAGCAATCCATATAATTATGGACTTATGCAAATCTTTTAGTCACCACAGTGACCTGTATGTGGATAGCATATGAGTGCAGGGATTTTCCCTAATCAGTTAAAGAGTGTGTTGTGTTTGTACCTTTCTCTTTGTTTTGTGGATGTTATTTAAATCCATTACACAGTGTGTGACATATCAATATATTATTTAATATATTATTTGTCATTATTTATAAAATGTGGTCCATCTACAGAGTAGTAATACAAATACGGCTAAAATATTAATTATTTGTGAGCTCTTTGTGTCACCAGAAAACATAAATATACACATAAGTAATACACACCGGTTTTATTGGACTCCTTCCAGACTGTTTAGACTAGGACTGTTACCCACATCAAATTGTTGGAAATGCAAATCTGAGGAAGGGCATTTAATTCATGTATTATGGTCCTGTGACAAAGTTCAACAATTCTGGGCAATGATTTATGATAATTTATGTGAGATTACAGAGACACAAATCCTATTTAGCCCTAGATTATTTGTTTTGGGGGATCATTCAGTTTTGACAGGACTGGGAGAACATATTACAAGCTGGGTCCAAACCAGTATAATGATTGGTAGACAGATACTTGTCAGGGGTTGGAAGACAGAAGGGGTGCCCTCTTTGCAAGAATGGGCTGCAGAAATGGCACGAGTTGCAGCATTTGAAAAAGTGTCATATAAACAAATGGATAGACTGGATCAATATGAAGGAAAGTGGGGAAAATATTTACATTTCTTAAAGGGTTCCTGAAAGGGGTTATATAGTGGAGAGATGCAAGTCCTGAGTTTTCATGTGGAGGTTTGTGTACCTGTACTTTTTCTAAAGTGAAAGTGCTGCAGCACCTGTAGTCAGGTACCAGACTGATTTCCCCACATGGCTCCAGTGCTGATGATGCAGAATAACATTGGAGAGACTGTTTGGTCAATGCCCATGGTTCATTTGTAAAAAGTCATTGTGAACATGAGGCGGACCAGAACTAAAGGGTCAATTTTATCTTTGGAACAAATGAACAGGTGTGCAAAAACCCTGAAGTGCCACTGGTGGTACTGTGGAGCTGGTTGTTTGAATCGTTGTACCAGCTTGGGAATTGACAAATATGCCACAACAACAAGGGAGGACATCATGCAGATTTCTGCTGACTGTAGATGGCAGTAATGCATAGACAGCTGGCCGAGGGTAGGCACCATAGAACACATGAAATGATGCAGCAATACAGGAGGAGAGGAGAAAGAAACCCACCAGCTGCTATAAACAAAGGTTTTTCAGAATAGAAAGAAGGAAACAAATGTAACTTAACAGAGAATCTATCTGTTACATCAGCTAAAAGCCAGTTAACCTCAGTTATAATGTTGGTTTTACACCATGTGTTTTTTCTTTTTTAGATATCTGTGTTTTTGTTGAGTTGTGGTGTATTCAGCTGGTAACCATCTGATTATGCCTCAAACGTTGCAAATTGTAAAATTATGTAAAGTTCTTAACCTGGTGCATCATTTTCTATCTTGATTCTAAAGATAGCAGTCCTCACCGGAGTTGTTGTGTTTCCTTTTGTACCATGCACCATCCAGAGATTTCTCCTCTGCGTTCTTGTCCTCCTCAGCCAGCATCACCTCCTCTGTAACACAAATACCACACCTCAACTAAAAGTCATAATTGGCTCATATTTATGTCATCATCAAAAGTTTGTATTCAGATGTGCTATGTGTGTGTGTGTGTGTGTGTGTGTGTGTGTGTGTGTGTGTGTGTTTGTTTCTGACCTGCTTTGCAGATCCACTCCAGGTACCCAGTTAACTCTCTCTCTATTTGCTGTTGTCTGCGGAGCTTCAGGAATTCTTGTCTCTTCTCCACCCGCTCTCTCTCCTTGGCAAACTCCCTGAAGAGCCACAAAGAAACACACACACACACACACACACACACACAGTTTGCTGGATCAGACAAGCCAACACAAAAACCCGAGAGCACTCTGCCTCTGACAGGTCCAGCAGGCTGGCTCCCTGCAGGTAACATAAGTTCAGTTCTCATCTTCAACAGCAGGATGCTCTCAGATGTGAACACTCTGTTGTGGTCAACAGTGTGTTTGAATTGTTTATTTGAAATGTTTATTTATTGCTTGAATATTAAGTATTTTCCATATTATTGCTGATAATATTCTTTTTATAGTGAGGTTACATTATTTTATTGTTTTAATGTTATTGTTATATTGCTTCGGGGTGGGAATCAGAGGGTAACTTACGATACAGTACTATCATGATGCTTGGCCCACAATAACAATGCTATCACGGTATTGTCAATCATAATCAATATATTGCAAGACAATTTATCTGCAACACATCACAATATCTGTGACTAATGAAGAAAATACCCCCGTAAAAGCAAAAAGCAGTAATTTGTTTTTATGCACTGCATCGAGGGGTCAGTTTCACAGAATTTGACAAGTGAGGTGAAACAACACACAACAAAGTGCATAACCTTAGCATAGTGCCTCCTACACACACTGACTGCAACATGTCCACAACATGTGGCATCATTCAAAGGTCAAATATCCATAAACTGGCAACTGGTTGTGGAGTTGTTGCAACGCTGCAACAGAACTGCCTGCTGCTCTAACTACTGTATCTCCACAGTTAAAAGCACATACTCCATTCATTTATGGAGCCCTGGAAGATAGTGAATTGTCAGCATGGCTTGTGTTATCAACTGATGGGATTCTGTCAACAGAAATACTGTCAGAGGGATTTTATTTTGAAATGTAGATAGGAAAGGCTGAGTAAAACAGATATATATGTATTTCTTCATGTCTGTGGTTGGGGTAGACTTTAAACCTGTCATGAAAGGAGGTATGAAGTCCGTATGACCATTAAAAATTCATGTTCACTGTCTATTTTTTTTTTTCACAAGGTAAAAACTAGCGAGACTCCCTCTCTTTACATGTGCTGTAGCCAAGCAGCAGCAAAGCTATGCTCAGGCAGACAGTGTGGCTGCTCTAATCTGTTAACATGGATGGAACCCTGTTAGGGTTATGTCATGCCAATACGGCAGTTTTCAATTTAAATGAGCTTGGAAATATGATATGCAAGTAATGAAGCAAAATAGGTGAAAAGAGACAGAAACACAAATAAAGAAAAAGACAAAAGAAGAAGAGAGATGAACCAGACTATTGAAACAACAGAGTGAGGAATCTCCAGTCCGCCCCCGCCGCTCACTGATTGGTGTGTCTCCCACACACTGGAGGGGGAAGCTCTATTCTGCATTGCAGTGGCTGTCTGCCTGCTTTTCTGGGTGTGTGTGTGTGCTCGTACACATGCCAGTGTGTCTAAATCTAATTCTGTGGCTACGTATCTTTCTCACTATAGCGTGTGTACAGTGCATCCATATATTGGCTGGTTGAGTGTACTGTGTTTGTGTGTGTGTGTGTGTGTGTGTGTGTGTGTGTGCGTGTGCGTGTGCGTGTGTGTGTGTGTGTAGGGACAGATTGTGGCAGCCTGTGTTTCCCAGCACTGTAGCAGCTTTCAGCCACACTTTCACACTGTCTCATACACATACTGACTGATAAATATGCCAGCATGAGCACAAACATAAACAATACAGATTCAGTACACATATTTTTCTCCTCCAGAAACAGTCAGACAAATTCAAATATGCATCTATAGAAACACAACCAGATTTTCCAGAAGCTGCTTTACTACACTTCAGCTACATTGTCATCATCAAACCACAATGTTAAAACACAATACAGTACAGTGCATTGTCCCACCACATATTAGTGACATGCAAACCTGTGTGTGTGTGTGTGTGTGTGTGTGTGTGTGTGTGTCTACTATGTGCACAGTATATGTACTGTACTGTATACATGTGTGTATTTGTATGTACTATAGGCCCTATTTTAATTTCAAATATAACCATAAACGAAAAGCGCACAGGTCTTGGGCACATGGACTGTTTGAGCACCTCAACACCCAGCGGCTATTTTGTTTTATGTATGTGCTGCAATGCAAAGTGCAAACGGTGAAGGTAAAGGTGGCAAAAAACATATGCAAAGAATTCATAAGAACAACAATCAAGTCTGTGGAGATGCCTCAAATGTCACATACAACATTCTTGGGAATTACTGTTGATGCAAGTTTGAGTTGGAGAGAACATACTGTTTGGGTTAGCAGAAAAATAGTATAATAAGGAAGATTAGTCATCTTGTTACAACAAACTGTCACCTTACTCTTTATGATGGTCTTATTTATCCCCATCTTTCATACTGCAACGTAGCTTGGGCAAGCGCTTTTCCTCTACTCTCCACAAGAACATTTTGTTCGGATTGGAACCCAGTCAGAGCCTTACCTCTTATATGCTCCTCTGTTGCAGACACTTCAGAGTCTTACCATTTATGGCATAAATATTTCTCAAATATTCCCGAGCATTCAAGACTTACTTTAAAGAAAATTCACAGGTCCATTCTCACCCAACTTGTCAGTCATCAAATCGTCATCCTCCTAAATTTTTCTTACTTCCAAATGTCAATTCTCAATGAGATTCACAGGTGCCAAATTAAAAGATTTCATAACTGCTGTTTTGTAACTGCTTTTCTCCAAGTATTTCTAATGTGTCCATGTTTATCTGTTTTACTCACGGTGATTATTCTTATCATTATTACACATTCTGTAATATGTTTGCCATCACTTTCATGTTGTCATTTCAATTTCTGAAACTTTTTTTTCTTGTACCACTGTGAAATTTGGCCATTTTTATTAGGTGGAGGCTTTAAATAAGCCCATTATTTATTATTCTTATTATTTTGCCTCTCCCTGCTTTGTATACTATGCTATTTTTGTCATTATGTGTATTTTTAAGTGCGCAAAAATTTAAACCTGAGTATAGATCAGAGGACAAGCTGATTAACAAATACTCTCATAGCCAGTAAAATCACTGGTCTCATGGCCCTGAGCAGCTAGCAATTCACAGTATGATGCATGCATACAACAGCTCAACAACTGAAAAAACAGCACCTTAAGGAAATAATCTTATTGTCTGGATGAAGCACAGTGGCACGATGTGAACACACAGCACCAGAAATCAGCAGCCAGAGACAGATGGTGTGGGCTGGTATTAACTGTTTTTGGGATTGTGGTGACCTGAGATGTCTAATTTCACAGTAGCTTGTCTAAAAATTTGCAATGCATGTTCCATTGTTTATAGGCATTTCTAGGAATGAAAGTGAAAATTGCAAAAATTGTTGTGATGTCACAGATTTGGAGCCTATTATCATGAACTTTCAGAATCTATTTGTGATGGTGGTGGTTTGAGGGGGGTTGCCCAAAAAGAAATCTGACGTAAGAAAACATCGGCAAAGGTCAGAATCTCTGTGTAAACTCATGCGTGTTAACAATAAATATCTTCTTAAGAATGGTAAGGACATTCTGCTGTTTTTGGCTACTAATTAAGAACAGAAAATTTGTCATTGCCTTGTTATATTTACCTTTAATAAAAGGTAAAATTGTGTGCCCTCTATGTCAGTTTGTCTCAGTGGTATCAAATACTGCAATGGATGTGAGTATTTTTTTCAAAGTACTATATCAAAGTTAGAGATACCAATATTGTGACAACACTAGAAGCTGAGAAGTTCAATCTAAAGATTAATGGGCAACAACCTGATCAGATCTCAGAGGTAAAAAAAAATCTTTGCACATTGGAATGGTGGGCAAATTTAAAAAAGCTAATTAAAAGCAAAAGCAATAACATGGAGCATCCAACCCTACATACTTACAAATAAAGACTGAACAAATAAAATTCCTACCACCTTAAAAAGATGTTACAGCTTACATGTGCATAAGTTTTCAGCATAGACGGTTGTGGGTTCAACTTTGAAGACAGCCGCATGGCATCCCAGCCTGCCCACACTGATGGGATAAAAGCTGAGAGAATGGCCCTGACCTCCCATGGGGGCATGCAGCCTCTCAACCCTACATGTAATTGCTCTCCTGCCTGTGCTGAAGCTCAGATCATGGCCTTTAAGCAATACATGGCCCCCACACGCCTCCGCCAGACACCATCAGTTACCTTCTACCTCCGCAGTAACTCTAAAGCCATCTGACAACTCCTGTGAAGAGAGCAGTAAACAGAGAGGACACGATGGCTGCAGAGAGGGGGGTAGAAGCTACCTGCCCTCTAAAGCTTTGTCAAGTCTTTCTTGCCATATACAGTGTGGATGTATTTACATGAGTGAGAGTGACCAATTGAAAGGCAGCTTTATTCGTAGAACATGTTCATACACCAGGGCAATTCAAAGTGCTTTACAGAGCAAATAGGACATACCACCATGCAGGTGTATGCCTCAGCGTGCCATTCAAGTTGCTCTTCCAGTTAACATTCATGTGAGTGAAAACATGGATGCTTCATTCTAGGACTAGGCGATATGGCTTAAAAATAATACTGCGATATTTTAAAGCTATATCACGATACATTACATACTGTATATCGCAATATTTTTAAATGTCCTTTAAACTAATGTTTTTTCCCCAAAGTATATTTATTGAGAAAAAATGTGGTACATGACAATGACAAACATACAATAGTGCACTTTTTTTTCTCGAGTAACAAAATGATAAAGAAATAAAAAAATAAAAAGAAATAAAAATACAACACCCAGACACACACCCTGGCTCAGTCGAAGTTTTGACATTCACATAAATATGACACTAATCAAAAATGAAAAAGAAAGAAAGAAGGCACTTAGTCTGGCAGGATCTGCAAGTCCTTAAAACAACTTGTGGAAAAACCTATCAGTAGATCCTCTCATTGTGTATTTAATTTTTTCATGTTTAAGGAAAGACATAGTATCTTTCAGCCACTGTGACACAGAGGGAGGGATAGGCGATTTCTATGGAAGAAGGAGGCAGCGTTTAGCTAGCAAGGGAGTAAAATTAACAGTTTCATTTTGAATAGCATTTAACTGCCCTGCTACAGCGGGAGTACCAAAGATGGTGATAAATGGACTAGGCTGAATAACAATTCCCAGTACGGAAGATATTGTATCAAAAAAATCAGACCAATAATTATGCAGGCGTGGGCAGAAGAAAAACTTGTGGCTCAAATGACACTGTGGGTTTGAACATCGGTCACATTTGTCCGCTATACTTGGGTAGATCTTAGACAACTTTGATTTATAAAAAATGTACCTTGTGTATTACCTTAAAATGAATAAGCCAAAGACGCACACAGGAAGACATAGTTCATGACCTTCCAACGACCTCCTCCCATCCGTCATCATCAAATTGGAGGACCATCTCCCCCTCCCAAGCAGCCCTAGTTTTTAAGGTGGAATGATTGCTAAAGTTCAAAATGTGGTAATACAACACTGAAACAGTCCCTCTACTTGGTGTTTGAAATTAAAGTAAATCTTCCCACTGTGGGGTAGAGAAAGGAAAGCAGAAAAACATTTTGAAACAAAGTGTCTAATTTGAAAATACCTAAAATGTTGATTTGCGGGCAGTCCATACAGTGATGTCAAATTAGTAAAACTATTAAAAAATACCATATGAATACTTATCAGAAAAAAACAGTGTATGCCTTTCTTGTGTCAACTGAAAAAGCAGAGTCCATGTGAGGGGGGTCAGGTGATTATTACACAATGGACTTAGAAGGGATGCACCAAGAAATTTGAAACTTTTCCTAAATTGAAACCAAATCTTTAAAGTATTGAGCACAACAGGATTTTTAACATACATTGAGACATTAACAGGAAGAGAAGAGTATATAAGAGCAGATAAAGAGGACAACTTAGAAACAGGCCAGGTCAGGAAACTCAGTCCAAAAATGGATTTTATGAATGTGTGTAGCCCAATAGTAGAAATGAACATTTAGAAAGGCAAGACCACCACTGAACTTACATCTTTGCACTACGGATTTGCGGACCCTTGGAGACCCTGCGCCCCAAATAAAACAACTAATCATTTTATCTAAAGAGCTGAAAAAATATTTGGGTAAAAATAAGGGGATTGATTGAAATATTGAAATATTGGTATTGAAGATGTATTAGTCTTTCCTGAGATTCCCACTCTGTCAGACCATTATTTAATAATTTTCAATTTTTTATTACTCGATTACACACCTTCTGCATTGACCTCATTACCATGACTCACAGTGACTGAGAACTCTTTTACTAATTTAAGTCATTCTCAAATTGATTGTCTTGATAGTACTACTGGCTCACTGCGATCAGCTCTCAACTCCGTTGCACCTTTGAAGAAGAAAATGCTGAAATAAAGAAAATTAGCTCCATGGTTTAACCCCCAGATCCACAAATTGAAACAAACATCGCAAAAATTTGAAAGAAATTGCCGTTCAGCCAACCTGGAAGAGTCCTATTTAGTCTGGCAGGACAGTCTCAAAATGTACAGAAAGGCCCTCCGCCATGCCAGAGCAAACTATTACTCATCATTAATTGAGGAAAATAAAAACAATCCCAGGTTTCTTTTCAGCACCGTAGCTAGACTGACTCAGAGTCACAGCTCCATAGAGCCTTGTGTTCCTTTGGCCCTCAGCAGTGACGACTTTATGACTTTCTTTAATGATAAAATTATAACTATTCAAGATAAAATCCATCACCTCTTGCCCTTAACTGACTTGACCACGGACGCAGGTAGCTTAGATAAGGCATTATTTGGACAGTTTTTCTCCCATTGACCTTCACCAACTCTCTAATTTGATTTCCACATCTCAACTAGGCTACTTAAGGAAGTTTACCCTTAATAGACAATTCTTCATTAGATATAATCAATGCGTCTTTATGTTCCACAGTGCTTTAAAGTAGCTGTCATTAAACCTCTTCTAAAGAAGCCCACTCTCGATGCAGAGGTTTTAGCTAACTATAGACCGATATCTAATCTCCCCTTTATTTCTAAAATCCTTGAGAAAGTGGTTGCTCATCAAATTTGTGACTTTCTCAAAGATAGTAGTTTATTCGAGGACTTTCAGTCAGGCTTCAGAGTTCATCATAGTACAGAGGCAGCACTAGCAAAAATTAATAACGACTTATTGATTGCTTCTGATACAGGTCTGTCTCTGTCATAATCCTATTAGATATCAGCGCCGCATTTGACACCACTGACCATCAAATCTTACTGCACAGACTGGAACACTTAATTGGCCTTAAAGGAATGGCACTAAGCTGGTTTAAATCATACTTATCAGATTGTTCCCAGTTTGTTCACATCAATGATCAATCCTTTGTGCATACTAAGGTCTGCTTCGGAGTGCCACAAGGTTCTGTGCTCGGACCAATCCTTTTTACTTTATATATGCTTCCCCTAGGCAACATAATTAGAAATCACTCTGTAGATGTCCAATGTTATGCTGATGATACGCAACTGTATCTATCTGTGAAACCAGATGGAACTGATCAGTTATCTCGACTTCAAACATGTCTTAAGGACAAAAAAGCCTGGATGAGCCATAATTTCTTGATGTTAAATTCAGACAAAACTGAAGTTATTGTGCTTGGCCCCAAACACCTCAGAAACTCCTTTTCTAAGGATGTAATTTCTCTAGATGGCATTACCTCGGCCTCTAGCACAACTGTAAGGAACCTCCGAGTGTAATTCGATCAAGATCTATCTTTTGCCTCCCATATAAAACAAACTTCAGTGACTGCTTTCTTTCACTTACATAACATCGCAAAAATTAGACATATCCTGTCCCAAACAGATGCCCAAAATATTAGTACACGCATTTGTTACTTCTAGGCTGGATTCCTGTAACTCCCAATTATTCTGTTGCCCAAACAAATCTCTTTGGACTCTCCAACTGGTGCAGAACGCTGATGCTCGTGTTCTAATGGGAACCAAGAAAAGGGATCATATTTCTCCTGTTTTAGCTCCTTTGCACTGGCTCCCTGTAAAATCCAGGATTGAATTTAAAATCCTCCTCCTTACTTACAAAGCTCTAAATGGTCAGGCTCCATCCTATCTGTCACAGCTCATAGTTCCTTACCAACCCTCAAGATCACTGCGCTCTGAAAATGCAGGGTTACTTGTGGTTCCCTGATCCTTCAGCTACCACGCTCCTCTTTTATGGAACCATCTTCCAGTTTCAGTCAGGGAGGCAGACACTGTTTCGACTTTTGAGGGTAGATTTACGACCTTCCTCTTTGATAAAGCTGATAATTAGGGCTGGCTCAGGTTGCCTGGACCAGCCCTTAGTTAGGCTGATATAGGTTAATCTGCCGGGAGACTTTCAATGACACTGAGCTCCTTTTTCCTTCTCTTGCTCCCTCAATCTGAAAATGCTCATGTGTGTTTACTGCATTACGCTAATTCCGTTGCCTCTCCGGCGCATTCCTGCTCCCTTGTTTCCTAGTTTTCCCAGATCCTGACTTCAGTCTTGGCTGCGCCTCATCGTGGTGATAGCTGTGCTGGTGCTGTGACCCTGACTTTGGTCATGCTCGTGCTGTGGCTGCATTGATAATGTACTCCTGGCTCGGCCCGATCTTGGTCTTGGTTTTGTCATTGCTGTGGTCCTTTCTGAAGCTACGCTTGTGTTTGTGCTTGACGCAACCTTCTACTGCCATTATTATGAGCCACACCTCCACTATCAATATAAGCATGGGACTCTTATCAACACCCTCAATATTATCAAAGAGTGCGTTTAGTAATTTTACACCTATCGTTATTGTAATATGACATGCATCTGTTTCATTTATTGCTGTGCATCTCTCCCCCTCTCCCCCCTCTTTCTTTCTCTTTCCTTTTGGTCATAATTGTAATTCAATTGTTATTTACGACATCTATTGCACATCTGTCCGTCCTGGAAGAGGGGTCCCTCATCATCCTCTGCCACTCTTCCTGAGGTTTCTTCCATTTTTTTTCCCCCATTACAGGGTTTTTTTTTTCGGGTTTTCCTTAAGTGATGTGAGGGTCTAAGGGCAGAGGGATGTCATATGCTGTAAAAGCCCTCTGAGGCAAACCGTGTTTTGTGATAATATTATTAAAAATAATAATATTATTATTTATTAATTTATAAATAACAGCATGCGTTCAGCAGTACTGTTAGAAATCAAATCTCCGCTTGGAGATCTAAACGCTTCTTAAATAATCCAGGAGAAGGATCAGAAGCACATTCTTGCTCAAGGTCTCTAAAAGCAGATGTTATTTCTGTCAAGCATTCTGTTTTTCATTAAAATAGGAGGAGAATGAAATTATCTGTTCTCTAAGAAAAGTTTTCAGGGACTCCCAGAGTAATGAATAAGATGTGCATTCATTTTGATTAAACAAGAGGAAGTCGTCATTAGATTTTGCGATAAATTAACAAAATGTTTATCTGCCAACAATAACAAGTTGAACCTCCAAAGAGGAGAAGTAGGTTTATGTTTCAGAAATCTGAATATGCAAATATAAAGGAGCATGGTCAGATATTAGAATACTTGAGTAATCACAGGAAAAAACATGTGTTAAGTCTATTATCTATGAAGAAACGATCTATCCTTGAATAAGATTGATGCACTGGCAAAAAGAAAGAGAACTTCTTTACTGAAGTACTACAAGATCTCCAAGAGTCAACCAAACCATTCTGGGTCATAAAATCAGAGAAAGATTTAGCCATAGCCAACAATGGATTAGAACAAAAGCTAGAGCGATCTAAATTGGCATCAAACACACAATTCAGATCACCTTCGAAAATGAACAAATGTGTATTATAATGAGGTATGGAACTAACTAATCTGTAAGAGAAGTAAACATCATCAAAGTTTGGCACATAGACATTAACATTAACACTTTTCTATTCATCAGTGTGATTGCAATTATAATATATCTGCCAGTTAAGCAATTTCAAATAACTAAAAACCATAGATCTTTTCGTAGGATTGCTCATACCACGTATATTCCAACTAAGAAAGTGAATTGGCCAGCCTGTACTAAAAGTGCTGGAATTCAAATTAGCAGAGCACATTTAAGTATAGATGAAAAGGAATAAACAAAAAGACCATCAAAAATGAGCCAGGGCAGTCCGCCCCCCACAACCCACCCCCTGCATGTACACAAACACCCAAAATATTTAAAAAAAGAAGCACAGTCAAAACAAAGTCTCCATAACAGAGATAACCATACAGTGGACAACTGGAAAAACAATTGTTGCCACCAACCATGACAACAACTCGAAGAAAAGCCTGAGCTAAGCTTTAGAAAATATACTCCCGCAGACTTGAATATAGGAAATGAAAATAGGCACATGTGATATCAAAATACCACAGACATACTGTAACTATGACGAACTGTCATATATTCCAGTGCTTAGCACATATTATCGTATATAAAATGAATGATTCACAAATTTCTGAAACATTGCAACTTAGTCAAACATAGCTTATTTAAACTAGAGATATATTATTAGTGCAACATCACCAACATCTATTTCAGAACACTTTGCATATAAGTAAAGGAAAATGCTGCTAGTAAACTATTAGGATTTGTACATCACTTACATAGAGCATCAGCCAGTGTTCATCTTCTTGACATAGGTCATGGCATCCTCTGTGGAATCAAAGTCCTTTACCACACCATTATGACTGATCCAAAGGCGGGCTAGGTAGAAAAGGCTATAACGAACCCCCTCCATGCCGTGCAGCAGCCTTCTCACCTCATTGAAGGTTGTCCACATTAGCAGTGTGATCGGGGAAGACAAAGATCCTCTCACTGCCAATAGAAATGAAAGCCTCTCTGGTGTGTTGTAAAAAAATGCTGTAGTAATGGAACCTTGCGATGGTGGGACGTGGTCGCTCACCTGGTCGGGGCTTGGGTTGGCTGGTTCTGTGTGCGCGGCCCAACAGCGACACCTTCTCCAGCTTCAACGCCTCCTTGAGCAGGGCAGCAACAGTGGTGGTGTCAGCGACCGTCTCCTCAGTGACACCCACAAGCCTTATGTGAATGTGATGTGAAATGGACTCAAGATTCTAGCACTTGTTTTCCAGCTTGGATACTTGAGCCACTAAACTTTCAAGTTTGGTGGTCAGTTCGACAACATCATCCGTGCAACCACAGTGATGCCACAATTTCCCCCACAGTACTTTTCAGCGTGGTTAGCTCGGCCTTTGCGACAGCACTGTCGTTTTCAAATTGGGCTTTTAGCGATTGAAGGTCAGCTCTAATTGCGGCAAAATCATCTCCCAATGTCACTCGGAGTTCAGTTTTGAAAATAGCTACAATCTCCTGTCTCAACAACGCTAGCACTTCTAGCTTCAGTGCTTCCATGTCAGCAGTGCTGCTCTCAGCTGAAGGGGTGGAGCTGCCCGTTGAACGTGGAGCACCTGAGCTCGGAGTCTTGGTTTGCACACCAGGCCTCGTCTGCTGGGTTGTCTTATGAGATCTTTTTGGATGATGGCGCAGTCAAATAATGGCAGTGCAATAGCAAAACATATTTAGATAACGTACTTAAAGAAATTCCAAAAAAGTATTGATGAATCACAGTATTTACAGAAGTCCGTGGGAGCTTAAAAGAAGCACGTCCTACACCACTGCTGCTCAACAGCACCCCTCTAAACTAACTACTAAAATAAAAAAAATATTGAATTAACTGCAGTTTAATAATGTTAGATAAAGTACAATAAAGTTAAAGTAGCTACTGTCAAATAATAAAGTTCAATACACCGCTGTTATAATAATATTTAATAAATAAGGATATAAGAAAGTTAAATAAAGTACTTTTATAATGGAATTTTAAAACGTATTGTTATAATTAAATCAAATTAGGACTTATGGTGCTTTTATTTTGAAGGGCTTGGCTCGTCTCAGTCTGGAATTGTCAATGTTTTTGCTGTGGGCTTGAAGCCTCTGGTCAACAGTTGGTTGTTAGTGTTAGAAGGCAGTTAAACAGACACCGCGGCGTCTTTAACCGTGAGGATGTACTCCCTGTGAGCTTGCAACAAGCTCTACAACTCACTCTAGTTCATGTATTACTGATATTTGCAAGTTGCACTGGTAGTCCATGGCCGCAAAATGTGAATAAATAGTCGCAATTCGAGCTCTGCAGATACACATGCCTCACCCGCTCACACTACCCCCACTACCACTCACTTGTGCATCCCTCAAATAAGTGCGACACCTGTGTCCCTCAGGGCAAAAAATAATTCCCAATAAAGACTGCCATAGAAATATTATGTATTAATGTATCATTACAATTTTTTTTAATGAATACTTTTATTAACTGCCATTCTCACCATACATAAAAAAAATCATTCTGTTTCAAAATTTTAACCTCTTAAATGCCAGTTTTTGTGATTAGACCTTGATTTTTATTTAAAACAAAATATACAACAACAATTAAAATAATAATACAAAAAGTTTTTGTAATTAGACCTGAATTTGTGTGTACGTTTTACTGGCCTAATACCTTACTTTGCTGTAGAAAAAAAGCAAAAATACACATTTACTTTTCAAACAATAACATGCAGATTATTAACACACACACACACACACACAAACACAGACACACAAGCAAGCCCCATCCATAATAATAAAAATCATACTGCAATAGCAGTGTATTCAAAAATGTGTTTTAAATGGGAGTAAATGAGATAAAAAATGCCATAAGTAAGACAGGTGTGACTATTTGATTTACACAGTGCATTAAAGACTTACATTTTTTTTTCCCTGAAATACCAAAATTCACCCCAAAATACACACCCTGAGAAAAATGTATGCCATATGCAGAACCACAACCAAAGTTATCCACAATAAACAGTCCAAAAGGTTAAAAAATAACCAGAGGAAGACAGAAGGGTTAAGTTCACTGTTAGCTGGAAACAAACTACTAGCTCTCGAGATAATATATTAATAGTATCTGCAAATTGCAGTAGTGCTCCAAAATGTGGCTGGAATCCTGCAGAGGCCCTGCTCTGTCTGTCTTCCTGTGTGTGCGTATGAGTGAGGCAGAGAGCTGCAGGAGCAAGCGGGAGAACCAAAACATAAAAACGACACATTATATACTCGAGGATCATGATAAAGTCATCTTATACATTGCAAAAGGAACAAGTCACGATACATCAAGTATTTTCAATCGCCCACCCCTACTTCAGACACATCTTCCCCTGGCAGCATAGAACATCTCTACAATGCCACAATGGTCACTGTGGCCTTTGACTATAGACCACCATATTCCATGTCCATGTTCATTGTTGAGTCCAGGTGGACATTTGTACCAATTCTAAAGAAACTCCCTAAAGGCCATCTTCAGATATTGCGTTCACAAAAATGAGACGAATGTAAGGTCACGGTGACCTTGACCTTTAAACACCAAATTCCAATCAGCACATCATTGAGTCCAAGTAAATGTGTCAAATTTGAAGAAATTCCCTCAAGAGGTTCATGAGATTTCACGTTCATGAGAACTGGCCACAACCTGAAATCATAATGCCTCCTGGCTCTGCTATTGCTGGCACAGAGGCATAATAAAATATAAAGCATGATAAAAGATAAAGATTTACAATAAAAGAGTAAAGGAAAGTGAATGGGCATTGTAGAGGAACTATATTCCACAGAAAAACTGACCTTTCACCTCAACATCATCATAGAGTGCAATTAATAATTTCACAACTACCGTTATTGTAATATGACATGCATCTGTTTCTATTATTGCTGTGCCTCTCTCCCCCTCTTTCCCCCTCTCTATTTCTCTTTCCTTTTTGCCATGATTGTATTTCATTTGTTATTTACGACATCTATTGCTCGTCTGTCCATCCTGGAAGAGGGATCCCTCATCATCCTCTACCGCTCTTCCTGAGGTTTCTTCCTCTTTTTTTTCCCCGTTACAGGGGTTCTTTTTGGGGAGTTTTTCCTTGGGTGATGTGAGGGTCTAAGGGCAGAGGGATGTCGTACACTGTAAAGCCCTCTGAGGCAAACCATGTTTTGTGATAATGGGCTCTATAAATAAAATTGACTTGACTTGACTTGACTTAAGGACGACAGGAGGGACACATGCACAATGCTGGAGTAAATGGACAGATTAAAAGGCCTGTTTCACACAGCATGCATCAGCAGTGCGTGACAGCAGTCTCGCCAAAACTGTAGTGTGTTTCATGCATGTGATTTTCACACAAGCAGCGTTGTTGCAACATCCCTGCCTGCTGCTATGAGTGCTGCATTTCCACATTCATTAGTGCAAATTCCACTCATTTATGAAGTTGTGCAGCTCCTGTATTTCCGACAACATGGTCCTGCAAATGTTTCACAATATAATGCTTTGTATCATTAACTATTGGGATTCTGTCCACAGAAGCGCTGTCAGAGGGCTTTTGTTTTGAAAGGGAGGCAGGGAAGTTGGAGTAAAACAGACGTCTTTGTATTTCCTCATCTCTGTGACAGAGAGAGACTTTTAAACTGTGGTAAAAAGTGGTATAGAGTGAATATAATCATAAAAACATAATTTTCATTGTCTTTTTCTGATGACAACCACATGGGGCACACGTAAAAAATGTTTGTGGCTTGTTTTGATTCATTAGGGCCCAAGCACTGAACCATGCGAGGACCCTATAGAAATAGTTGAAACTGTTTCCAAATTTCACTGAAATGGATGATTGCGTCACTCAGAGTCCTGCAAGTAGCCTCAACTTGCATGGCGGTTGCGAGGGCCTATTCATTGGTGCTTGCAGCTTTAATTATTATCATTACTTTTCTTTAGGCACTTTGATCACAATTTTGGGGTCTTCGCCATGCTCAAAAACTCATGGAACTTTGCAGACTTATCAAAAGTGTCAAAGATTGATATCTGATATGGGTTTCAGGCATGGGCAGAGCAAATTTGCTCAACAGCGCCCCCAAAGGTTTTCAAAGTAAAGTCCCCCACATATAGCTTTTACGTACAGACATGAAATTTGGCAGGCAAATGTATCATGTCTAGCTGTACAAAAAAGCCTCTTGGGCCCATACCCTAAATCCAGAAGTCGTCCTTTTTGAATTGAATGTGCAATTTTGGCAAATTTTCGGCCATTTACAGGCATCATAACTTTTCCATCTTCCCCTAAAGATTTCATCCGATTGACTTCAAATTTAAGAAATCCTCTAAGAAGGCCTGGAACATCAAAAGTTATTAAATTCATGAGTTTTTGTCTCACTGCGTTTCTAGGCAAACCATTTCCATGTCTCGCCATGAACCAGGAAGCAAACAGGAAGTAGTTTATAACTCTGAGTGACATGAACTGTGTCCCGAATCAGGGTCTGCACTCTTTGGAGGCTGCATTCGAAGGCCGTCACAACGTTGCGCAAATTCAAAGGCTCCTTCAAATGCAGCCTACAAATGCGGCCTTCTTTCCCTCTTTTTGAAGGATACATCGCTAGTATCCTTCACGGTCTTCCATTTCCCCAGATTCCTTGCGTGCCCACAATCCTCAAAAAATAATTGTCATGGTGGCACAGAGCAGAGATTAAGTGTTGATTTCACTTTTAATGTGGGTTTTTACTAATTTGAAAATCAAATGCCAGATATGTTAAACTTAGAGGGATATTAAAAACTCTAAAAAAAAATAAAATAATTCTTCAATTCTTCAATACGTGACGTTAGTTATGCTAATATGTAGCCACCTAGCATACTAGCTACGGAAATGTAGAGCCAGCTCGGCGCTGTCGCCCCACTGTGCTGCAGAGGAGTGCTCCCCCCACTGAGCGAGGCTCTGCTGTCCGGAGATAAATCTGATAGAGGCGCTTCTCCTCCTCCTCCAGCAAAATATAAATAAAAAAAATAAAAGCAACAGTTTTGGCTCCAATATTTCTTTCTTTTGTTTGTTTTAGTACCCCCCCCTCAATTTTTTATTTCAATTCAATTCAATTTGCTTTATTGGCATGAATGTTTGTAAAACAATGTTGCCAAAGTCTCAGATACAATTAAATGATGATATAAATAAATACAAGAAAAAAAATCGAATCAAATAATGATACTCAAATCAATAGCAAACCATTGGATAAAAAATGCACATGCACCAACATACCTCGCTGCTTCTATGACACAGATACTGTTTTCCCCCATTAGATACTGTATTTTTGTCTGGTCAGTGAGAGCATCACAATCTTGGCATTTACATTTAATTTGTGTGGTTTGTTCTAATGTCATCACATGTGCTGCAGTGTAGCAGGAAATGTGTCTCTGTCTCCACCTCTCTCCGTGGACAGAGCTGACACAGCCTGTCTTCACGAGGCAGCCAGGTCTGCCTCTGTCTGCCGCTCTCTATAGCCAAGCTGCGACCACTGAGTCTGTACATAGCCAATGTCTTTCTCAGTTTCTGATCAGTCACGCTGCTCAGATAGCCTGCCACCATAGCTATAATGTGGTTGGGCCAGATTGTGTGAGGGCTGTCCTGAGGCCTGGTGCTGTTAGAGGAGGTGAGCCTCAGCACCAGCTGGCTGAGGAGAATCTTCTATGTCCTCCTCTTGGCAGTGAAGAGCTTTGTAGTGGTAGGAGTTGGGGTTGCTTGCTTTAGATGTTTGTAGCATTTGATGGCTCTTTTTTGAATCTTAATTAAAAGGGGAAATTGTCCTAGTTCAGCCCTGCAGCCATTGTTGGGTGTGTTCCTGTGGACTTTGAGTATGCTCTTACAGAACGCAGTGTGTAGAGTTTCAATTGGGTGTTTGTCCCATTTTTCAAAGTCCTGGTTTACAAGAGTACCTCATACTTTACTATCATACAGTATTATTAGTTTAATTATGGATTGGAATATTTTGAGCCAGATTCCGATGGGTATATTAATGTTTGAAGACTTTTTTATAGCATTGAAGGCCCTTCACCCTTTGTCTCTGAGATCATTCAGTGCTGTTATTTGTCCATCTGTAAGGTTGTTTTGTGTAGTTCAGTTTTCTGGGCTCTTTTACATGAGGGTTTGTTACTGTCTTTTTAATGTAGTGTAATAGAAGAGGTCTAGCTCTGTAATGCTATAATCTACTGCGCTTTGCCAAGAGGAGAGCTGTGTGTGTAATGACCAAAAGAGTCCCCTCAAAGCCGACCGTTAACTATGAATAGACCCAGCGCTTGACATAGCTGCGATAGTTGGTGTCAACTTTTGTTGACAGTTATGTCAAAGTTGTTCCTGTAGGGATGTGAAGGCAGGGGGATGCTGATCTGGTCAGTTATATGTTTTTCTCCCTATCAGTTAATAGAATCTAATCCTACAGCAGTCCTGGCATTAAGGTCCCCACAGATCAGTATGTTTCTATGGGCCTGGTAGTGACTGATCTCGTCTTCGAGAAAAGAGAAACAATTTTTATTATAATAAGGGGATTCTGACGGGGGGATATATGCTGCACACATGAAGATGTCTCTATCAGTGGCAGCTGGCAACTTCTAGCCAAATTGAAAATTTGCTGTTTTGGATGAATTGTATCAAGTGTACAAGGTTTGCCTTGAACCAAATCAGCATTCCTCCTGAATCGCTGCCCTGGGTTACTCCCTTCAGTTTGGTGGACAGGAGCACTGTCTCTCTGTAGCCCACGGGACAACCAGTGGAAGTGTCTCCTCTACTCCAAGGCTCTTGCAAAACAAACATATCTGCATCTCCTAACTCTCTGGTGAAGTCTGGGGTCCTGCTTTTAAGGCCAAAGGCAGAGGACCTCAGACCCTGAATATTCCAACATGAAACTATAAATGAGTTAGATTCCATTTACGTTAAGAATTCAAAAAATCACATTCAGTATTAAAATGAGATATACCTCCAAGAATTTGATTAAGACCATGTTGATCATATGAGGTTTCAATCCACTAATATAAATAGTTTTAACACTTTTACACAACACGCAATTATTTTTTACTGTACAAAAGCAAAAAAAAAACAATGAGTTCCTATGAGTTCTCTATTGTGATACCTGACCCCACCAGGTGAGAGCAGAGCAGGCTGAGCATCTGCTGGATGTCTCTCAGTTCATTGTGTGGGGGTGTGTGGGTGGTCTCAGGGGCAGGGGTGGTGGTGATGGTTGGGCCTGCAGGTCTCTCCACTGCCTGAGCTCGTGGGCGAGGGTGTAGCTCCTGTCGCCGGGGTTTGGTTGGAGTGTCTCTGCCCTGGCTTGAGGAGGATCATAGCTGCCCTGGTGGGATCTTGGTGGGGCATGATGTGGAGGAAGTTGAGGATGATCTGGTCTCCAATGGGGTTGTCTGGATGAGGTTTCAGTGGGATGCCTTATTGGTCTGAGGGGGCTGTGGGTTAAGCTGCTCCTTCTGCGGGGTGTGGACTGGTCTCTATTGAGAGCAATGTCTTTCAGTGTCTGGGCAAAGATGGGGACTGTGTTTTTAGATAGGTGGACGTGGTTGTAGAGACAGCTGATATCTAGGGTGGTGTGGTGGGCCAGGTGGATGTTGGGTCTCAGGACACAGTCTCTGGACATACTACTGTCGATCCTGTGGATGGTGTCGGGGTGGAAGTCTTTCCTTGGGAGCAGGGTTGACATGACCACTCTGCTGTTGGGGAAGGTGGTGAAGGCTTTCTCTGTCACTCTCCAGAATGACTCCGACACTCTCTCCTGCTGGCTCCTCAGGTCGTTGATGCCTGTGTGGATGATTGTGTGGCTTGGGGTTCCCAGACGCTCCTCTGACAGCAGGCTTCTGTGAGGAAGGTCAGACTGCTTACATCTCTACTCTTGTATACATCAGAAAAGAGTGTTTTAGCTTTTTCCTTCAGCATTTTCTGCTTGTCATTTTTCAAATCTTGTGGGTAGACAAGAGGAATAGTCTCTGTACAGGCTCTGGTTGAAGCCATGGGGCTCTGCTGCTCTGCTGCTTCTATTGTTGCAACTCCTTAGCAACTGTTGCTAGGGCCAGGTTTGTTTTTAGCTAGCTTGCAGTTTCAACACTAAGCTAGCTTGATTCTGCTTAATATTTAGGCTAGCAGTTATTGTTGGAGAATGTATAACTCCTTTTGTAGGATATATTGTCTCTCTGACGCTCTGACTCACTTAAAGCTTTGGCTGTGGTCCTCTTCTCAGCTTAGTATTATTTCACCAGCAGGACAGTGGAGTTAGCTGTCAGTTGGCCGTTAGCATTTCTACTGAGCCTCTCAGTAGAACAGTGTCTGTTGAGCAGTTTTTATACCAGTTTTGCAGTTTTCTTGCTTCCAGGAAGGAAATTCTTCTGAATAACTATTTCCTCTTCTTTCTTCTTTCAACTTTGTCAGGAAACTTGAAGTTTATCTCATTTTAAGACTGAAAAGTGTATATCTTCAGCTCTCTGGTGAGCCTTGACAGCAGACATCAATTGTGACGTGGGGAAAGGACGGGAACATCTGGTGAAGCAACCAGGAAATGCTAGACTAGACCATCCCATTTAACAACTGTTGATGTGGCCCTCTGAGGTGCCTCACATCAAGAATTTTGTGTTCACAAGCAATTTACAAGTAAAATAAAAACAAAGGTATGCTATAGATACAAGAGGATTTTGATCACGTTTAAAGAGTTTTGATCTACTATAAATGTTTCTTACCCAAATGGAAGAATCACATTCCTTCCATGATCTAGTTTGAATGTTACTCTGTAGGTCAGCTCTTGCACATGGGTGGAGGATGGGAAAAACACCCACAGACTGCTGGTGCTTAAGACAGATGATAATAATTGCAAAGCAATATTACAAGAGGCAATAAAAGCACAGCCTTTTCCCATGATGCTCCATAAGTGATGATGGCATACTCACAACAGAGCGTCAGCTGCTTGTGTTGCTTTATAAATGAGGAAGCGTATCGCACAGAATGAAACTGACAGGCTCTGCATACCACACTATTCTGCTCAGGATGTGGCAGACTTGTATAATCATGTGAATTTATGTTTTAATAAAACCTTTTGAATATTGCATCGGAGCTGCCACGGAGGTGGAGTTGCCTGAATCTGTAGATGCAAGAGAAATGCACACTGTGGAGGAAGGGGAAATCTTGAAGTGCAGGATGTTTTAATGCAAGTTATAGTGTTGTTTTTTTTTATTTTTATAAGTGACATGTCTGACATAGTGATGATCTGATAGAATCACCTCTGGTCACCAATCAACTTGACTAAATGTCACAGCTGACTGACATGACTTACTTCCTAAAAAGGTGGTAAAATCAATTCAATTCAAGGTCCTGCATAGGTATCATTTTAAGGGCTCTAAGCTACCTTATTTCTGGGAACTAATAATACATGATAGGTGTGGCTTGTCACCAGCCAATCATACTCATACGTTCTGTTGTTTAGGTTTAAAAAAAAAGGTGGAGAAGAAACTAGATAGATGGATGCAGTTGCCAGTTTGTGTGATTGGGCGTAACCTAAATGTAGATGGCCATCCCAATTCTGAATTCTGGCCCTTACAAGGACTAAACCAAGCAAGCAAGACCTGGAATGTACTTTTGAAAACAGTGAATGGGAATCAATATGTGAGAACGCACTCTGCTTCTCATGGAACTGCCATAAGCTTCTGCACACCAACATTATCTACAGAACCTATTTGACACCACAAACACTCCATGACATAAAGTAATCCATTCCAGATCTTTGGCCTAAATGCTAAACAGAGACAGGCAACCATATTCACATGTTCTGGAACTGCAATAAATTAATACATTGTTGGGATTCAAAATTCTTAAAGAGATTATTGGTTTTGAGATCCCCTGTTCACCTCAACTGGCCTTACCAGGCAACATATCTGACATCCCTCTTACCAAATGAAACAAGGTGTGGTTTGTCAAACTAGTTATGACTGCTGGTAATAAATGTATTGCTCTGTCATAGAAAAGTGCAGACCCCCACAGTCCCCGTCTCCATGTGACTTAAAGAAATGTCCTCATACAAAGCACATACACAGCATCTTGAGGTGAACTCGTTTGTACACACCCCATTCCCAAGAAAGCCGCTTTACGCCGTGGGAGTAGGAGCAGTTGTCAGTCACTCCAAGAGCCCCAGGTTGCAAGGAAATGGCGTGGAACATCACATCACGAGTTATGGGAGTGGATGGTGAGTTATTACTAATTAGCTTCTGTACTGATATAATGCGTGTGATTCTGTAATTACCGCGGAAACTCCTTGGCCTCACCACTCCAGCTGATCCACCAGTGCTGCGCCATGCCGGACTCAAACCACAACTGCAGCTGAGCCGTTCCGCAACGCACATGCAAGCAGAGGAAATACAGGGTTACCTTACAGCTGGCAGCTAAGGATAATGCACGCTGCCACACCAGCATGTGGTTTTGGACTACTTATCCCTTATCTCAATTAACGATGTGAATAAATGAGTTTACAAATAATGTACATTTGAACGCAGGCATACACAAAATCCTTGTGAGCAATATACATATGACATACATGTACATGCACACAGACTACTGCCTGTAGCAACACACCCACACCATCACAGCCTCTTGCTATAGTTTCCTACTGTGCTCTACAGCTTCACTGTGATACGCAGCAAGATAAATACATGAAATATCAATATAAAGGTTTCTTATTTTACTTTATATTGAGCAAAGGCAACCATCGCGTGACCAAACAGGTCTGGTTAAGAGTCAGGTAAATCTTGCTTAAATGTAAAGAACATCTCTTTAAATGCTTTGCTCAGTTCTTCCTGTCAGTCTGTACTCACCCTGACAGCACACCTAGCACCAGGTTGAGCATGAAGAAGGATCCGATGATGATGAGGGGGATGAAGTACAGCCAGTTCCACGTGTTCCCTGAGGCATCGTTGGCCTAAACACACAAATACATGGAGACAAAGAACAGAATTAGAAGGATAACAAAATCAGTGTTAATGGCCAAAATGCTAAGTACACAGACATGGAGTTATTTTACTTTTTTTGTGCTCTCGATGTGCAACACAGAAATAGACATTCAGTGGAAACAAGGACAAAGCAGATAAAAAGTGAACATAAACATTTGATAGCTATAAATATTTGACTACGATGCACATACACCGTGGACATACATGCACACACCATGGACATACATGCACGCACACACACACACACACACACACACACACACACACACACACACATACACACACACAGTATAAATCCTGAAGATGGTCGCTGCACTGCTTAGTTTCTCAGTTACTCAAACAGGATGAAGTAGTGCATTTGTTGGGGACTATTTTCATTGGTGAATTAATACACCATTACATGCTATGAGATTTGGGACATCAAGCTTTGGACTATACAAATGAATATTACCAGACATAAAAATCACACTGATGTAAAATATCCTTTATGACCTTTGTTATAAGACGGAACTTGATGAACTTAGAAGGCTTAGTTTATGCTCCAAACCTTGACATGATCAATATTTTCAAAGTTGAGCAAGCACCTTACAATATCAAGAATCATAACACAATAGCACCACAAACTATGTCTTTATCACCATTATATGTGAGATAGTGCAAGCTGGGAAACTTTTCAAAAGGTTAGAAGAAAATGGACAAAAATATCCTTATGATCAAGGCATTTATAAGGTAGACGAAGGTAGAAGGTAGACGGTAGAAGGTAGAAGGTAGATTTATTCGTCATTTTTTAAACAAAGTTTAAAAAACAAAATTACATTTGTCTTTGATCCTGCTACATCTTATTCAATTTATCAATTCCTGCAGTGCATTTTTAAATTTGCATCAGTCTTGTGTCCTTATGGCTCCCAACAAGGTCTGCCCATCCAGTGCAACAGCTTGATCTGGGATGTTAAGGGTTAACCATGTCTATGTGAAGATGTGCGCAGAGCAGTCTCTGATTTCCTGTTTCTAAATGAGCCTCAATCACATCTCATCCACTTAATTCTCCTGCGATCAGACATTAATCAGAACAAGGTTTGGTAGAGGAACAGCTCTCAGTCCAAGTCAGGTCAGCCTCACCCTGATGCTGGCTCTCCTCCCTCTCTTGATCTGGAGCTTTCAGTTTCATTTCTCCCCTCTGGTCTGACTAGCCGCTCGGTGTATGCTGTTTGTTGGTATCCTTTTGCAGTTTGTTGCATTAAGTCCAAACCCCACACAACTTTTTCCGATGTCAATAAGTGCTTCTCTATCCTAGAAAAGTCGTGCTTCAGCAGAAGGGGCCATGGTGTCGAAAAAGGTGGAAAAATATAGCAAAATATAGCAAAAAAGTAGCAAGGATTTGAGGAGCTACCAGCTGATGCACCTAGATGCACTGCTGTCATCATAGCAACATAAGACTGTGAAGTTATGTTTACTGTAAATATAAAGGACTGATTACCTTCATATACCTATACATTCATAGCAAATTATAAACCCATTCGATCTCTCTGCCATATATGAAACATTACATGGACGGATTACATGGATGGCATATATAATTAAATACATTTTGATACTAAGGCTGAAAAAGACACCCAGACATTATACCGATAATTGATTCCAAACCATGGGCATTAATGTTCTGCATGCAGTCTAGACTTCAGTCTTTCAGATGTTTGTCTGCAGGGATTAGCTCCCATTTAGCCACAAGAGTGTTATGACATTGATGTTGGAACACCAACAAGCCGTCACGTGTTGCTGCTTTGCAATGGACCTCCATGTTTACATATTATGTTTTAGGTATCCCTCTTCATCAGCTCTTTATGATCCGGGAGGGCGCAACCGTGATGTCAACAAATGCACATGGAGCTGCATGTGGTTATGTTTAGACTTCCTCATTCGATTCCTGCATGAATGTCTGGGGTTTGATGGACCCCCAAACCCTAAGAGCACCCTCATGCTCCTTATATTAAGGTGTTATCCGCAGCAATCTCAAGTTCCGCCGTCCATCTGTGAGTCAGGCTGACGCAGCAGGTGCCCTCCATTCATTCGGCAGCGTACAATAACACTACGACCAGTTCTTCCAGTTCTGATCTCGTCCAGGGGCGTATCGTGCACACAGGAGGGTGCCTTTTGGCGTTCAATCTAGATGCCAAAAGCACTGTCTATGAGTTCCAAATAAGAACAGGCTGGATGCTGGGGTGGGGGTGATGTCAGAGCTCTATGTAGGTATATCATATCTGCCTTACCAAATTTGGAAAACCATTTTTTATGGAGCTGACTTTGTTCATGGGGCCACTTACATGCTGAAACGAGACAACGAAAACAACAAACACAAACTGTTGACATCATGTTGGAAGAACACTGTCGTCTGAAAAGTTAGTACATTATAGCAATATGATTTCCCCTAATTTGAGGATAATTAAGCCAAACAAGACAGAAGTATGTAGACAGAGCCCATGTTGTTTCGTCCATAAACTGTAGAACACATGGATGATGGATGTAAGTGATACTTTGAAATGTGTGTTGCCGTTAGTGTGGAGGAGAGATGTGATTGTTTGTGAGTGTGGTTAAAGCAGTAATGACTGCAGCTGCAGTCACAATCTGAGGCTCATGTTCTCCATTGTGACTCCACCCTGCCCTTCTACCGTATTTATGTTTGCATAACTCAGCAGGTACTCTCATTCTGGTTATTATTTTGGGAGGTTCATCTGATCGCTGGGAATTGTCTGGTGATTCACAAATTTATTGAAAGCCATTGTGATGCCTTGCCATGATTCAGAGGTGTTTGTTAATTTCTTATTTTACATCCATAGATGTGCTTATTGTTTAGGCATCGTTTATTGAACTACGCAGCACTATAATTGTTCCCTCCACACAATAGAGGTATTGTGCAGTTTAATTAGAGGGTAAAATGCTTCCATACATACATACAACATGCAGGACTGAGTACACATTACTGGAGGATAATTATGATGAGTCAGTGAAGGAAAAATCCATAAAAAGTGACACCATATTTAAAAATTTTAAAATGTGACCCTTTGTTTTTCAAGTTGACTGCAATTTTAGTTGAAATGGAGTGTAGTGGATGCGGGGACGGGGGTGTGGGGAGGGGGGTCATATTGACCCAAACTTCTTGTATCCAAGATAACAGGATTATGATCTGTAGAGGGGAGGCTATAACTGTACAACCCAGAATGGGTTATCACAACTAGTAATGTCTCTCCTGTCTGCAACTACCATTCTTATTCATCATTCATTATATAGAAAACTACTACATGTTCCTAAGAGGATTACTCCTAATGTCATGGGTCACTACACTAATGCCATATGTCAATCCACCTCTGTAGATTAAAACAAAGGAAAAAAAAAATCCAAATTTACAGATTGTCAGGGTAAGAAGGCTATGTTTTGTTGGTAGACAGGTTGTTTTACTTCTGTTTTGTCACTTCTTTTCAGCCACTGAAGGGGAAAACCACCTAAATAAAGATAAAATATGTTATTTCCATGGCTGAGAAAAGTTCAGTCAATATTTGTGAACATGAGCTACTCTCTCTCAAAGCCAGAAACTGCCAAATAATAAATAATAAAAATAATAACCAAATAATTGTTTTCCCATTGTAAGTAAAGCAAAGCTATGTACATGGCTCTGCAGCAGAGGAATATGTGTGTGTGGGGGGGTGGGTTGGTGGATGGGGAGGGTTCCTATCAATGTCACAGACAGGCTGGAGAACAGGTAAACAGTGGTCAGCAGCACAAACAGAGGTCGGTGAAAACTATCTACTTGCAATTGGTTTTGGTTAAATAAGAGTCACTCCTCCTCCAGTCAAGAGGGGGGTAGTAATGCACCTGATCTTTTTTACTAAGTTCAGTTACACCAAGAACAGCTAAGCTAGCATAAGAAGAAGTGGTGACGGTGAATCCATACAAGAAGCTGCTGTGTTATACAGGTGGAATCATCTGTCATCATGTAGCTGTGAGCTGGAAGTGGCTGCACAGGGCGTGGTATATTAGTGCATTAAGCTGGTGGCAAGGTGAGGCTGCCTTAGAGATCGGCTAACAGAATGGTGGAGAGAGCATACAAGGCAATAGAAAAGCCATTAATAGCCCTATTCTGCCCCTAAAAGTGTTAGCCCGAGGATAGCTATCAGTTCAACAGCAATGCCACACCTAAACTGCCTGAGAGAGCAGACACATGAGCACTAACTCATACAGACACAATTAGCCAGCCTAATGTTTCCTGCAGAAATAAGACTGCTCACCTGACACATGTAATATGATGATGACGATGTTTTTTTAATTCATTTTTAAGAAGTGGAGTATTGACAGAAGTGGAGATTTCCTCCACTCAGTCTAGCTGTAAGCACACTGAGGAGAGTTGGGGAGACAAGGTTGGAGCAGTGACAAACTGCAGCGTGTGCTCTGCACTGCATCTTGTTATTGCTGTCCTCCAGCCACCGTGTAAACATCCTGCACCGTCTGATAGCATCTGAAAGTCTGCCTGCTGTTTCCAGGTGAGTGGATACTGTGTCACTGTGGGGGAATCATGCAAGTTATCCTAACTAGCCCTGAAAAGAAATAGTGGAGATTTTCCGAGGGCCCTCTCAAGCCTTACAAAAGGTGCAAAATGGTTCTGTCCACCGTTGCACTAGGATTCATTTTTGAGGGGCTCTGTCCACCAAAGTGTTTTTTTTCCAGATAAAAACACCAGGCACTCTTCAGTAAATGGAAACGGTATCGATGCATCTGGTTGCTATGATACAGAATATCCATGGAAGTAAACATGTCGGCACACAGTAGAGTAATGAAGCTGCAGAAGGGGAGGATGGACCCACCGGTGTTTGTGGGTTTATGAAAGGAAACATTATATATGTATCTATACAGTATATTAAAATATTTCTCCTAAATTGTTGTTGTTCTTTAGCACTTGTTCATGTCAGATTTAAGGGTTTGTATTCGCAGTAGGCTGTTTGTCCTTCTTCCACTGTGACTGGATGGCTGAAATTACACTGACGAGTTCAGCTTTTTTACGGTTTAAGGTTTAAGGTTTAAGGTTTAAGGTTGAACATTTGTAAACTTTAAGCGCTTTGAAAAAAATAAAAGCCCAACTGTCAGCACTTGTGAACCTTGTCGTACTGCTGGCATTTGTAGCACGGCATTTGTAGCGCAGCATAAATACACAGTGCTCCCATTGCAAAAAAAACAAAAAACACTGGCTTCAGAAAAAAACACTTTGGTGGACATTGCGCCTGAGAGTGGTTTAGATAATATCAGCAGTTGTTTAGAATGAAGGCAGTCAGACAGATAGGAATCTACCCTGGAGCATATTTGCTTTGTATAACATAAGTTTATCAGTATCAGAAATCAGCATCATATCTGCAATGTTTTATTATACGGTCAATAATAATAACAATAATGAAGACCCCAGGAAGAGTATAGTTACTGCTTAAAACAGAGAATAGTGGGGATCTGAATAAACAAACAAACAGTAGAAGAATTTAACCTTCTAATCCATAAACAGCCACAGAGAATGGGGCAGCGGCAGATCCCTCATTGTCTCCTGTTAACATTTCTGAGGACATGAGACAAGGTGAGCTCAATGAGACGCTACAAAAATTAGCTTTCATTTCACATTGAGGTGTCACAGATCTTGTGTTAAAGACAGCTCAACTTTGCAGCCATATAGGATACAATGAACAGACTAAGGGCATTGGTGTAAACTTGTAGCTTTCAGAACATTGCAGAACCAATCCAGGATCGTTGAATTGCAAGTAGATGCAAGTTTTAACTCATGAGAACTAAGTGATGAGAACTAAGCTGAAGGCTTCAGCAGTCCAAATCAGACAAAGCAAGTGGAAATCAGTCACCTTTCAAAGTTCAAGTCATTTTAGTATCAAGAGAGAACTGAAAGACTTTAAAAGATACTCACTTGTTTTGAAGTGCACACTGCTAAATCCTCACATTAACTGTGGTTAAAATTTGAAAGGCTTTTTACCTATAGTAAGGACTGAGGATTTTGTCACATATCACACACACTGAAACTGTATTAATAAGGGATTTTTTTCAAAGCTAATCTGGAGAGAAGGAACAACTGAAAAAATAAGAAATGGGAGTTTGAAAGACAGAGTTGAAAAAACGATATATCCTTAAAGCCAGACTGACATGTTAATGCCAGGTGTAAATGGGGTCAAATCAATCAAGACTACAGTGCGGTTAAAATCATACCGTCTGTCTGGCCAGCGGCCAGCGGTGACAGCAATGTGCCTTTTGGTCACATCATAACCATGTTTGATAGAGACAGTTAGACAGCTCTTCTTCACATGCCACAGTGCTGGAGTGAGGGGCAATGTCCTGACAAAGCGTTGTGTCAAAGCTGTATTTCCACTGTATGTGTAGCATGGCTACTGTGTCATGTAATTTTTAAATCTAAATCTAAGTTAGTTGTTGGGTATTATCGATATAAAATTCATAATATTTTGATGAATTGACACCTAATGTACTCAGCTCTTAAGGTTCACTCTCTTCTTTGTAATCCTCAACACATACATAAGTGTATTTCTGTCTCTGATGTGTCAGTGGTATGATAATATTCCAGACTAAGAGTGATGACAAAGCACAACAAGGTCAAGGGCCTGTCATAGTTTCGGGCTAAAAGGTCTGCTAATGAGAAACTGACAGTCTGGGTCTCCATCCCCATCAGAGTAACAGCTTGGGCAGAGGCAGACAAGGGCCCGTCAGGCCATGATGGATGACCACTCTGATGAAGAGGACACAGCTCAGTCCCACAGCAACAGGAAATGAGACAGCTGTCACTCCTCCCTTGACAATTCAATCAGAGAATCCACCAATCATATTCAGCCGAAGCAGGCCCCTGTGGTCAGAGTGCATTACCAGTCTGGCAGTAATCTAGAGGACAGGAAAAGACTTGTCTCAGGATAGGTGAAGGAGTGATCTGTCTCAGGATGGATGAAGGGGTGATCTGTCTAAGGATGGATGAGGGGTGATCTGTCTCAGGATGGATGAAAAAGTGATCTATTTATGGATGGATGAAAGAGTGATCTGTTCATGGATGGATGAAGGAGTGATCTGTTTATGGATGGATGAAAGAGTGATATGTCTCAGGATGGATGAAGGAGTGATCTATTTTGGGATGGATCAAGGTGTGATCTGTCTCAGGACGGATGAAAGAGTGACATTTTTATGGATGGATGAAGGGATGATCTATTTCAGGATGGAAGAAAGATAGATCTCTCTCAGGATGGATGAAGGAGTGATCTGTCTAAGGATGGATAAAGAATTGATCTGTCTCAGTATGGATGAAGGAGTGATCTGTCTTAGGATGGATGACGGGTTGCTCTGTCTCAGGATGGATGAAGGAGTGATCTGTCTCAGGATGGATGAAAGAGTGATCTATTTATGGACTGATAAAAGAGTGATCTGTCTCATGATGGATGAAGGAGTGATCTGTCTAAGGATGGATAAAGAATTGATCTGTCTCAGTATGGATGAAGGAGTGATCTGTCTTAGGATGGATGATGGGTTGCTCTGTCTCAGTATGGATGAAGGAGTGATCTATTTATGGATTGATAAAAGAGTGATCTGTCTCATAATGGATGATGGAGTGATCTGTCACAGGATGGATGAAAGAGTGATCTATTTATGGATGGATGAAGGAGTGATATGTCTCAGGATGGATGAAAGAGTGATTAGTTTATGAATGGATGAAGGAGTGAGCTGTCTCAGGATGAATGAAGGAGTGATCTGTCTCAGGATGGATGAAAGAGTGATTAGTTTATGAATGGATGAAGGAGTGAGCTGTCTCAGGATGAATGAAGGAGTGATCTGTCTCAGGATGGATAAAGGAGTCATCTATTTATGGATGGATGAAGGAGTAATCTGTCACAGGATGGACGGAGGAGTGATCTTTCTCAGGATGGATCAAGGAGTGATCTGTCTCAGGATGGATAAAGGAGTGATCAATTTATGGATGGATGAAGGAGTGATCAATTTATGGATGCATGAAGGAGTGATCTGTCTCAGGATGGATGAAGGAGTGATCTTTTTATGGATGGATGAAAAAATGATCTATTTATGGATGGATGAAAGGGTGATCTGTCTCAGGATGGACAAAGGAGTGATCTATTTACGAATGGATGAAGGAGTGATCCATTTATGGATGGATGAAGAACTGTTCTGTTTAGGATGGATGAAGGAGTGATCTGTTTATGTATGGATGAAGGAGTGATCTGTTTATGGATGGATGAAGAACTGTTCTGTTTAGGATGGATGAAGGAGTGATCTGTTTATGGATGGATGAAGGACTGATCTGTTTAGGATGGATGAAGGAGTGATCTTTTTAGGATGGATGAAGGAGTGATCTGTTTAGGATGGATGAAGGAGCGATCTGTCTTAAGATGGATGAAGGACTGATCTGTTTAGGATGGATGAAGGAGTGATCTGTCACCTGTGGAAAGTCACAGTAAGCATGACCTTTGACAGCCAAATACAAATCAATTCTTTGTTGAGTCCAAGTGAATTTCTTTGCCAAATTTGAAGAAATTCCTTCCAGGTGTTCTTGAAATATCCATGTGAATTAATCAGATGCAAGGTCAAAATGACCTTTGACCACCAAAATCAAATCAGTTTATTGGTGATTCCAAGTAAATTGGTAAGTAAGTTTGTTCCAAAATGGGGAAAAAATATTCAAGTTGTCCTTAAAATATCATGTTCATAACGAGACAAGAGAGGTCACGGTGACCTCGACCTTGGATCTATGATCACCAGAATAACCAAGTACAGGCAGATGTTAGATTTGAAGAAATTCCCTCAGAGATATCTCGTTCATGAGAATGGTATGGATGACACTGGCTTCAGCTATCGCCAGCATGGAGGCATTAAAAGCTGCCACAGATCACAAAACTGCATATATTTCAAATACAATTGGAGTGGTGTTTCCTTGATACATATGTGAAGCCATATCATTTTTTTCTACATACATGATGTTTTCAACATCATGTTCAGGAAATTTTCCTATGAAGTGGAACATATTGTTGCTGCTTTTTGTTGTTGTTGTTGTTGTTGTATAGTTTCAAGAGAGTAACTCTATTCCTCTCTCTTACACTGAGAGTAGTTGAAATCTCTGAGTCACTTCCATTCCAACAACCTGGGTGCCAAACCAGGGAGTTGTTTATTTGTCTGCATGGATGGACAAAAAAGAAACATAACAAAATAAAATCAAAACAAAATAAACAAAATAACAAAATCAAACAGTATCTTACTCCTAAGAATGCCCTCCAGTATATACTGTAGTACAGAACACAATATATTTCCTTTTGGTCTGACAGCTTTACATGACTTCACTCATCCAGAAATACACTGAAAAGCTTATTATTAGCTTGTTGCTGTGGCTGTAAAGTTGTGGTCCAATGTTGAGCCTACATTAAATGTTAAACGCCCATGTTTGTACATACGCTGCTTGTGCCTGCTAATGAGGACTAATGGACAGCATGTGACAGGTTATAAGTTATGCCACCACATAACAAGCTATTCTGATTGTTGAAACATCAGAAATGTAATTTACATATTAACCTTTTGCTATCAGACATGCCTGTGCACCTTTTAAATGCAAAATGTGTATGTTTGAAAATACATTTCTGTCTTCCACTCACACATTTCTATAATGCTGTAGACCTTTTCTTCAGTCCATGGAGTATAACATGCTTTTACTGTACTGTAGAAAACATGGAATTATTGTGTTAGTCTGACTAAAACTGGAGTTCAAAAATACATGTAAACATGATAGTCCGACTGATGAAGATCTGAAGATAATGTGATTGAAAATGGAGCTATTCCTTCAGTTCAGTAAAATGTTTTTCTCAATGGAGTCTGGTGTTTTTGACTGAACGGCTTCAAATCCCCATCTGTAAAGGGCTGTCCTCTGGCAGGCAAAGTGGTAAAAATATTCTAAATATAGCGCACACTTCAACTGATATTGAAGCTGGCATAAAACTAATCAATGAAAGCAGAGTTTGCTCAGCGCTATATGTACATACTCGGCAGTTTCGACCACAACGTTATTGTAAATAAACAGTTATGATTGTGATTTGGTCTATATCATAAACTGTATAATATGTAATATACAGTATATTACATAGGTTTATAGCGACTACCTGAGAAGGGGCATATCTCCACCTGCTGTGGAGGAGTCAGACATACTTCCATCAATAAATAGATTCTCCCCTGCTGCTTGTATACTGAGACAAGGACAGTAGTTCAGTTAACTGGCCTGATTGAGCTATAAGTTCCACTAAACTGTGCACGTCGAAAACATCCATCCATCCATCCAACCATCCATTTTCTTCCGCTTATCCGGAGTAGGGACGCGGGGGCAGCAGCTTTAGCAGGGAAGCCCAAACTTCACTCTCCTCGGCCACTTCATCCAGCTCTTCCCGGGGGATCCCGAGGCGTTCCGAGGTCAGCTGAGAGACATAGTCTCTCCAGCATGTCCTGGGTCTTCCCCGGGGCCTCCTAATGGTGGAACGTCCCTGAACACCTCACCAAGGAGGCGTCCGGAAAGCAATCCGAGCCACCTCATCTGGCTCTTCTCAATGCGGAGGAGCAGCGGCTCTACTCTGAGCTCCTCCCGGATGACCAGGCTTCTCAACCTATCTCTAAGGGAGAGCCCAGCCACCCTAAGGAGGAAGCTCATTTTGGCCGCTTGTACCTGCAATCTTGTTCTTTCAGTCACTAACCAAAGCTCGTGACCATAGGTGAGGGTAGGAACGAAGATCGACCGGTAAATCGAGAGCTTTGCCTTTCGGCTCAGCTCCCTCTTCACCACGACAGATCGGTGCAGAGTCCACATTACTGCAGACGCTGCATGATCCGCCTGTCGATCTCCCGCTCTATCCTTCTCTCACTCGTGAACAAGACCCCAAGGTACTTAAACTCCTCCACTTGGGGCAGGATCTCATCCCCGATCTGGAATGGGCACTCCACCCTTTTCCGGCTGAGAACCATGGTCTCGGATTTGGAGGCGCTGATTTTCATCCCGGCCGCTTCACACTCGGCTGCGAACCGATCCAGTGAGAGCTGGAGGTCACGGCCTGAGGAAGCCAACAGGACCACATCATCTGCAAAAAGCAGGGACCCAATCCTGAGGTCGCCAAACCGGACCCCCTCATCACCCTGGCTGCGCCTAGAAATTCTGTCCATAAAAAAGTCCGACTTACTGCCGGCAATGCAGACCAAGTTCTGGCACCAGTTGACAGGGAACGGACAGCCTGTATCAGGGGGTCTGATACCTCATATTCCCAGAGAACCCCCCACAGGACTCCCCAAGGGACATGGTCGAATGCCTTCTCCAAGTCCACAAAGCACATTTGGACTGGTTGGGCAAACTCCCATGCACCCTCAAGGATCCTGCCAAGGGTCCAGAGACGGTCCACAGTTCCACGACCAGGACGAAAACCGCATTGCTCCTCCTGGATCCGGAGTTTGACTGTCCGGCGGACCCTCCTCTCCAGTACCCCCGAATAGACCTTACCAGGGAGGCTGAGGAGTGTGATCCCCCTGTAGTTGGAACACACCCTCTGGTCCCCCTTCTTAAAAAGAGAAGTGCGTCCTCCTGTTTTTATCCACTTTAACTTTAATATTTGTTATGTCCACCTTTTACAGCAATTACAGCAGCACATCTCTCTGACATAGTGTCAATATATTTCATCTGAACTTCAACACTAATGTTATCCA